>NC_056628.2:12543004-12740504 GCF_002870075.4 Lactuca sativa
AACCGATGGGTCGTGCTCTATCGACCTCTCATCGCACGATGCGACGCTTAGACTCGGTCTTTAATAAAGTTAAATTCCAGAATGGAATATACCTTCCTTCATATTCTAATGCGATATAATCACATTTCAGCATGTAGCATTTCTGCCTACAAACTTCTTTTAACAACGAGAGCGACACTATCAATCGCATTAACTTCAACCTTCTGACTTAAGTCAGATGTTACATCTAACTCGGTCCTCTAGACCACGTACATACTCCTCGCCGTCGAACTCAAATTAAACATGACCACTAGGGTCGGAACAAGAACCATCTTACTAGTCATCACCGAAACAATGGTCATGACATACCAGAATAAAATGGAATCAATCACTAGTTTCTTGGTAACCTTGCGACTTTCCCTGATCCAAGTGCGAGTCCTGTGCTTCCGGTAGTATATGCATCTACTACCTTTCACACCTACTCATACTCGTCCCAAGTATTGCCTCGTAGTCGACCAAGTCACCATGCAAGAAAATCAGACAATCATTCAACACATCAGTTAACAAAACTAGGGTTTATATTAACTCCTTGAAACGGTTACACAAAAGTTCAAGTTCACCCTATACTATGCCTCTAATAGGCTACACCACATGTTACTTTTCATATCACTACTTTATAACTTGATCTTTAGATATAAGATCCTTATTCCTGATTCCTTGCATTGCCATCTGCTTCATCAAGGATCATTTGAAATGCTCTTGCCTTTAGCTTTGGCGGCGCCTCTAGCCTTGCCGTTTGATTTTTCCTTGGGCAGTCTTGCTTGAAGTGCCCCTCTTCGTTACATTCGTAACACACCTTTTTGTTGAAAATACACTCATCGGCGTAATGCCCATGCTTTCCACACTTGAAACATGTCACTTCCACGCCACATTTTCCTGAGTGCTTCTTCTTGCACTTATCGCACCACCGTGCCTCATCCCTTCCTCTTCCTCCAGACTTCGAGGATTTTCTTTTCTCATTAGAACCTGAAGTTCCTTCTAACTTTCTCTTCTCACCAACTTCAACCTTACTGTCAGTCCTCCCCTTGATCATATTCTCAACAGACTTGGCAGCCCAAATAGCTGCCTCTAGAGTAGGTGCCTGACGCACTGGCACCGCATACTCCCAAGGGAGTCCCTTGGCATACCGATCGACTTTTGTCAGTTCGTCTGGAACGATGCGTAAAGCAAACTCCATCTTGTCTGTGAAAGCATTAGTGTATTCATCCACTGACATGCTGCCTTTCTTCAATATCAGAAACTTATTCTCCAACTCCAATAGATTTTGAGCAGAGCAGAACTTGCGCTTGAATTGCACCAAGAACTCTGCCCAGGTCAGTTGCAGTGGCTCATTAGGACTTAGGATCTTCCCCAAAGTGTTCCACCAACGAACAACCCCACCCCTGAACTGACGTACTGCATAGGTAGTCTGCAACTTGCCTCTGCAGCCACAAGTCATGAAGGCTAGCTCCATTTCCGATATCCAATCCATAACTCCGATCGGATCTTCCTTTCCAGTGAAGGTCGATCGTTTGCAAGTCAGAAAATCCTTATACTTGCATCCCATTCCATCGTTCCTTCCATTCTGGTTGTTTTGCCTAACTATCGGTGGGTTGGCTTGACCAACAGACCCACTGAAGTTTCCACCTTCCGAGTGCCCTTCATTTAATTCAGGCTCTTCCACTCGAATTGACAGTTCTTCACGATTCTGCTGAAGCAACCGTCTAGTTTCATCCATCTGACGATCCAACATCGTCTGAATCATCATTTGCACACCAGCCATGGTTATTGGCTCAGGTGCTGCTGCTACGACAGGTATTTGCTCAATCACTGGTGGTTGATTCCTGTTTTCATCAGCATTTCCAACTCCACTTCTTGTTCTCACCATTTTTGATCTACACACCAAATAAGGTGAAATTATATCCTCAATCACGATAGATATTCACATCGCCCTTATCACTCCGAAACGTTTACATGCTAGTTCTAATATCGTAGACGTACGCTTAGAATCCTAAACACATAAGGTTTCCAGATCCGGTCGGCAACAGACCATAGATCCGAACAAATAATAGCATCAATTTAGCTATCACACAAAACATTTAGCACATAAAAGCATTTTAGGCATCATTCCTAAAATGAACTAGTGCTTGTGTCAATTTAGGTGTACTACCTAACATATTTTAGACACACTCCTCACAATCATTACTTAGCATTCTAAGTTTAAGTCTAGAAATTTCCTACAAATTCCTAGTTCGCTTAAACTAATGCTCTGATACCAACTGTGACATCCCCATTTTCACGGCCAGAAAAGACCGATTTGTTTATGCTTTGTTTTATAAATCAGAGTGATCGTTTAAAGAAAACGGTTGCGGAATTTGTTCCCAAAATAAAATATGATAACCATTTATCAAAACGTTTCTCAAAGAGAATGTATTTTTATTAAATAATAAAACCTCGGGATGTCATGTTCCGATACAGACCAAAAGCATAAACAATAATAAATAGACCTTACAACAGTTACTCATAACTACTGGCCTATAATCCAAAATCTCTCGTCAAGTCCACCAACTTATACTCTTGTGCCATTACCTGTAATGCAAAGAAAACTGAGTGGGTCAGGCTTGGGAGCCTGGTGAGCATATAGGGTTTTCAACCCACAATAATACAATTATTATATTCAACCATCAAACAATCAACTCAATTATTCATCCCTATTATGTTTCTTAGGATTTTACCCTAGGAATTCAACTACTCGTCATTCCTTCATTCCTAAGGATTGACCTAAGGGATTTACACAAACTTCCATTGCTACATAAGGCGCATCTGCCAACATTATCCTTTAAGCGCCTCTGCCAGGATTACGTCATACACTATGAGGCGCGATTGCCAGGTTTATGACATTCTCTTTTAGGCGCATCCGCCGACATTATCTTATAAGCGCATCTGCCAAGATTACCCTATAAGCGCATCCGCTATTATTATGACAATCTTTATTTGGCGCATCTGCCAACAATATCCTATAAGCGCATCTGCTAGGATCACTCTATAAGCGCATCTGCTTTTATTATGACAATCTCTATTTGGCGCATCTGCCGACATTATCCTATAAGCGCATCTGCTAGGATTACGACATTCACTACTTGGTGCATCTACCGATATTATTCTACAGCACATCTGCTAGTCTTATGACATTCTTTAATTGGTGCATCTACCAATATCATTCTTAATCATCTTTCATACCTCATCATTTCATCACGTACCAACTATCTCATCTACCCATGTTCTACCCAACATATTTGTAGATCTAGAATACACATACAGTTTATCTCATTTTAAAACTATATAAAACATTCATGCCATACTCATCTCAAATAAACAACAATATATAAACACATAGCATGTATTTTATACCAAATACTTCATATTTATGTGTTAGAAGAAAGTAACCATACACTCTGCCAAACGTACACTTAATACATTCAAACAATACTTGTATTATACCCGTGTTTATGAAAGGGACTATACATCCATCCATATAAACAACTTTATATTATCCACGTAGCACGTATTTCAACGAAAATACTTAATAATTATGCGTTAGAAGAAAAATAACTACACCCTCACACTTATAAACAACAATACTCTTAATACACTCAAACCAAACTCGTATTATTATTGTGTTTATGAAAGGTAGTATACACTCACCTGATCAGAAGATGATCGGACAGCACTACGACTTGCAGAAGTAGTAATCCTCAGCAGATCTGGAAGATCTCTTCAAAAATCGAACTTCTCGCGGGCAGAGCTTCGGCTCGGGAACCGCACTTCTCGGGATCTTCGGGATCTCGGGACTTGCTTCGGGGCTTGAGAACAATACCGGGGCTTCGGGGTATTTCTGGCACGCAAACCGATGCAAAATGGGAGAAAGAAGAGGAGAAATTGGCAAAACTATCGGCTGCCTTCGGATTCCTTTTATAGAGGCTGAGCCTCGCACGTACGCGGGGCGTACGCCAGTACGCGGGGCGTACTGGTCCGAAAAACGTCACTGCGTGCGTCATCCGAAGCCACTTGCTGCGAATGTCGACACTTCGGAGTACGCGGGGCGTACTCGAGTACGCGGCGCGTACCTCGGATCAGACCGGTGACTCCTTCGGATAATGCTTCCGAATTAAAGATTAAAAATAAATACAAATTATTTAATAATCTTCGGAAATTCATATCTTCTTCATACGAACTCCGTTTTCGACGTTCTTTATATCTACGCGAAGGTGATACTACGATCTACAACTTTCGTTTAGACTCCGTCGGCTAATTTTGACTTTATTTTTTATTAATTATTTTTAATAGGCCGCGACATAAACTTTCGTTATAAATTCATAACTTCTTCGTTTGACGTCCGTTCTCGCCTAACTTTTTATCGCTTCGATACCAACAATGAGATCTTCGATTCTCATTTAGATTGCTTCGACTAAATACCGCTCTAACGTAAATTCACTTTTTACGTTGCATTGCGTCGTGCCGGTTCTGTCGCGAAACTTCGACGGGCCATAACTTCTTCGTTATAACTCGGATTTTGGCGTTCTTTATATGCACGGAAACCTTGTGACATATACTACAACTTGGTTAAGATTAATCCTTCTAGATAATCTTCTATCAAAAAGTCATTTTTGACGCTTATTGTTTCTAAATTGACTAGCCCTGATCTACGGGCGTTACAGGCCGGGACACGATTGGTCTGTTAAAAATTCATAACTTCTTCATCCGACGTCTATTTTCGTCTGTCTTTTTATCATTACGCTAATATTAACGAGATCTTCGATTCTCGTTTATGTTGTGTCGGCTAAAAACCGCTCGATCTAATATTCGAACTTCGGGTTGTACACTGCTAAGCCGAAACTTCAAAAAATCATAACTTACTCATACGAAATCAGATTTGGGCGTTCTTTTTATGGACGCTCTCAGTTTAACGAATACTACGACTTTCGTTTAGATCGCTATGGCTGAATATCGCTCCATTGTAAATTCACTATTCATGCTTCCTAGTGTCGTGTCGATTTCGTTGCGAAACTTCGACGGGTCATAACTTCTTCGTTATAACTCGGATTTCGGCGTTCTTTATATGTATGAAACCCTTAATACATATTCTACAACTTCGTTAAGATTGTTTATTATAAATAATCTTTTGTCGAAAAGTCGTTTTCGACCCCTATTATCTCTAAATTAACTAACCCGGATCTGCGGGCGTTACATCAAGGATAAAGTACTTCGGTCTTCGAGTAAAGTAGTAAAATGGGAGATACAGTGGATCTAAGGTGGATAGTATGTTCTCATAATGGGTTATAGTTGGAAATTACAGAGGTTACAACTTGTGCTGTAGGTAGAATCAGGTAGGCAACTATGGGTAGAACGTAGCAATTATGAGAGGAAGTATGGGTGGAGGGTGTCACGACGTGTCTTGACCCAATGTATTTGAAACTTGTGATGGTAAATTCCAACAATTGTGTTCCAAGGTTTTCAGTTTTGTGTCCTTGTTTTCATGGGTGAGGGTCTGGATCGAAAAGAGGTTATGGTTCGCTCAAGATTATGGTTGTGAGAACAATGGAAAGGTGATAACTTGTTAGGAAGTCAAGTAAGCTTCGAGAGTCCTTTTTGGGCATGATTTACAGACTAAGGACTTGTTGAAATAGTCGGTATGTTTAGATACTCGTTTCATGGTAAGATGGAAGCGTTCCTCATCGAATAAGGTTCTTTGACATGTATATATGGAGGGTAGTTGTCAGTGCTAAGGAATGATTTTTTGAGGTTTTAGACTGATGAATTCCCGGTTTGGGTGAATTCAAAATGTGATTGGAAGAAGGTCAGTGTTAAGGTGTTGGAAGAAAGTCAGTGTTGTAAAAACTGGTTATTAAGGATCGTTTTCTATATTATAGCCAAGGAGGATTTCTGGGATGAAATCCAAATAAGTGGGGGAGAACTGTAACACCCGTTTTTAAGATGTGATTTATCTATGTAGGTGGAATTCTTAAGATGGAAGATGTAACGTTTGCATATGTAGGTGGAATTCTTAAGATGGAAGATGTAACGTTTGCAAGGAACTACAACACAGTTAGTGTGAGTAAAACGACATGGCCATGTCAAATCAGTAACGATGTGATGAAGTTTGGACCACGACGTTGTGGCAGATGAGGGTCTTCATTCTCCAATCCATGAAAAGTTGGCAGGCGATGGACTAAACTTGACTTCAATTCCGAACCTCCTTCCAAAAATGGATAATTGATACCGGTTGGATTTGTGTAACATCGGTTTCCATCATTTGCCTCAAAGTTCTTTCGGAAACTTCTCCTCCATCCGCCATTGTAATTGGTTCAATAATGGGTGGGTTTTGTTGTAGAGGAGGTGTTTCGAGAATTTCTTGGCAAGGGTCGGGGCTAATATCGGGTTCTGTATCGCTTGATGAAGCGGGTTCAACCTCCGGATCCCCGTGAGGATTAAAAGTTTTACCACGTTCTATTTTCTTTTCCTTCGCCAAACGCCTTGCTTCTTTTTCAATTTCCGGATTGTAAATCAAGTCACCTGTACGCTAAGATCTTGGCATAGAGAAACAACTTGATTAAAAATAAACCAATCCTTGGCAACGGCGCCAAAATTTGGTGGTTGTCGAGGCCAACAAAATTAATAACCCTAAATATTACACACTAAAATAGTGTATAGTGGTAAATGGATCGTATCCACGAAGATTGGTTCAATTTAAGTCTCTATGTAAATCACTTGTTCAAGTACTTGTAAAACAAAAATAAAAGTAAAAGGGGGGGGGGGGGGGGGGAGGGTTTAATTCTTTTTTATTGTTTGACAAAATTAAAACTAGCTAGAATGTAAATATGACAAGTAAACAAGTAAAAGATTGGGATACACCACATGGATGATATAGTTGACTTATCATTAGACTAAAAGGAACAACACTTCTGAATTGGTTTAACTTGGCTATAGAAATTCATATGCACAAATTACCTCAACTCTTCTTAGATATTAAAATGGTTAGAGGAGCTCTAACACATTCCCTTAATTAAAGTCACAAAATCAATGAAGCATATAATCTTGTGAAAATCAATTAGCTTTGAGTTCTAAGAGTTACCAAGTCCATAAGATAATCAAATGCTTACATTATCATTATGGAGGAAACATTCCTATGGTTTAAATGAAATGAAAACAAACATAGAAAACATTTGTTTCTTACCAACTTCAAAGTCCATTACTTAACCAAGAAATTGATCAACAAAAATAAGGTCCCGTTTGATAGTTCCTGACTGAGAAAGAGCTGACTAGGAAATGTATGTCTAGGTAAGAAATCCTGAATGAGTAAGAAACCAGGCTGTTTGATTGTACATCTGGCTCAATGTTCTGACTGATGAAAAATGACCATTTTACCCTTCTACTGTATAGAACAATGGATGAAGTTGTTGAAAAATTATAAAAATGCACTAAAGATAATCAAATTCATTTGCTCTATTCATTTAAAATATTTTTCTTCAATCTTGTTGCCTTATATCATTTATCAAGATACACATTAAAAACAGAATAAATTCTGAAAAAACACAATTCTCATTTCAATATGACCCAATTATGATATAATAGCCATAGCCTATTTCTTGTTGGGTTTCTTCTTTGAAACCGAAGTCATAGCCACCTGTGGTTTTGGATGTTTTTTAGCTTCACTTGGATCCAACCACTTGAGAGGATGTTTGTTAAAAAAGGGGCAATTAGGAATTGTAATCAAAGTTGTCAAAATCACCCCCCAGCATATACTATCAACATCAGTTGAAATGAACCCACAACATAACCTGTTATAAATGTTGCAACTGCAAATACCACCAGCAATATCTGCATCAATTGCTCTACTACCTTCTGTCCTTGCCAATCCATCTATTTACCCGAGGGTATTATCAGAATTAAAAAATATATAAGGTGTAATCGGAGTCAATCGGCTACCTTCAACAGTAAATAGATGGATTTAGGGAAATGAGTAAGCAATTTCTCTGCTACCTTCAACAATAAATTCATTTTTATCAGTTTTGTACATGTAATTGAAATCAGAGTCAATCAGCTACAAAGGAGTAAGCAAAAGGACAATCATAAGGTGAAATCGAACACGGTGAGCATTTAGGGCAAGGAGCTTTGATCGGCTGGAGAAGAAAAGAACAGCAGAAGCATACCTAATAGATGAGGAAGGAACTTCGACCGGCAATTGGAAGAGGAAGAAATAGGTCGATGTTGCTTGCTGGAGAAGAGGAATCGCTGAAAGGGGAAAGAAAGGGCACCGATGGAAACTTTTCTCCTCTTCTCAATCAGCTGATTTCCAACTTCTTTCTCAATCAGCTATAGATTTCTGAATCAGCCACACATAAAGTGTTTATCAAACACAAATAGCTGAGCGAGTCAGCCAAAATGGTCTGAGCCGACTCAGTCAGACAATATCAAACACAGCTTAAATATTTATTCATACAAGCTCATGATCAAAGATAAACAAACATAACAAGATGTTCAACTAGAAAACATTTCCATAAACATCAAACACAAGATAGCATTTAGTCTTCAAAGTAACCAATCATCAATGGGATTAAACCCTAATCAACCACATGAAAATCTAGCCAAGCATGGCCAAAATAAAAGAAATACAAGAAAGTTTAGAAATACCAAACATTGTTCTAAGTGCAAGATATAAAGAAATAACACCAATCTTCAAATTCTTCGCAAGTGTTCTTGAGAGCAGAAGAGTAGTTTTCCTCAAGAGATAATGTTGAAAAAATGCTTCAAATCTCCAGCAAAAAAGGATTCATTTTCAGATTCAAAAATTTCCCAAAAGCTACCCACCAACCTTCCAAAAATAGAGTTAACAAGGCAAAACACGGGTTCACTTCAGCACCATTCACACGGACCGCGTATGGATCCACGCGGACCGTGTGGGTCTCGCTGATTGCATGCCTTGGCCCATTAAAAATACAATCCTGCCCAATCTTCTAATTTATGCTCCAACCCACATGCACAACTCTTGGGGGCCTAATTGTGTTAATCCAAAGCCTCCAACGATGATCCAACGCTTCTTCAATCTTCCGTAGCTCGAGTCCTTGTCCAAAGATTATGTCCAACACGCTTCTTGCTTATATTGACACCGAGCCCAATTGCACCACCTCAAGTTCACAAGCAGTCCACAACCCTCCAATTGTCTCGTACTCCTTCCATACCTCCAGTAATGAATAGTCTTCAGTAAATCCTGCAAAATAAGCTCAAATCACTAGAAAGCACCCGGTAAAGGAAAAAAAATAATCAAAAGAGAAAATATGCATGAAGCTTAACTAAAATGAGATGGTTTTAACTAAAACTAAACTATGAAAAGAAGTAATAAAAACAAAACTATCATCAACCCTGGTCACATGTGACTTAACGTATTTATCTAGCAGTTAACTCCCATCACTCGGAGTCCCATAAAGCACAAAGCAAGCAGCATTCAGACAAACGGAAATATCTAACCAAACAAGCCACTCAATCCTCTTATCAGGAATCTATACTAGCATGCAATTCATAGGCTCATACAATCAGGCATAACCCTAGCAGGCCATCCTACTACTGGCTTATCAGTTCTAGTATGCAGATCTATAACCTTATATAAGCATACAAAGGCATCTCTCCTAGATCCTTAACTCTAATCTAGCATGTGAATCAAATAATCATATCATATCATATAACGACCATGTATTGGTATTATGGGAACCACTTACTTGAGCTCGGCCGATTGCACGCATCACACCCCTTTCTTTTTTTGAAAATTTTCATACCAAGTCCTCAGTTAGAGTCCAGACACACCCAAGAGTGTGCCTGAATCCCCCAAACCAAGGCTCTGATAACAACTTGTAACATCCCCAAAATTTAAGGCCAAAATTTTCATTTTTAATATAAGGAAACCGTTAATAACTTTGTTCCATACATTGAAAATATTTCAATTAAAACGAATATCATAGTCTAATCCCAAAGATCACATAATGCAGAATGACATGGGGAGTGCGTTGCAATCATCTCAAGCTCCTTTTCTTGAAAATTGAAGGTACGTGAAACCAAAACTGTAAAACGTAAGCATGAAGCTTAGTGAGTTCCCCAAGTACCACATACCATACATATCAATTGGGCCATACATGCCATACATATTGTGAGCCATACATATCAAACATATCCATAATCGAGTAAGGTGTTATGTGCCTAACATAGTCTTGTTGTTATGCCACAAGCCGCACGTGGTCTTTCTTGTCAAGCCTGGGGCCACTCCCTGGGTCTTATAGACAAGTGCCAAGGGATACCCCCAAGTCTTCCATGCAAGCATCACAAAGACAACTAGCATACATACTACTCTACTTGGCTAATAGCATACAGTGTGCCAGGAGCCACCTCCTGGTCTTTTACTCATAATAGCATACAGTGTGTCAGGATCTACCTCCGGGTCTTTCATACATAATGCCTAGGGATAACCCCCGGGTCTTCCTACTATACATAATATCATGCAGTATGTCAGGAGCCGCCTCCTGGTCTTTCATACATAATGCCAAGGGCTAACCCCCGAGTCTTCCTACTATACATAATATCATGTAGTGTGCCAGGAGCCGCCTCCTGGTCTTTCATACATAATGCCTAGGGCTAACTCCTAGGTCTTCCTACTATACATAAACTAAATGGGTTGGCATTGTGGCTGTAGACCCATACAACCAGTGAGGAGTCTCACCTCACACCACTGAAGACTAGCTGAACACTTCTGGCTGCTAACCGGCAGCTCCTGAGCTGTTGATCCTTTGGCTCCCCGAACTATCAATAGCCAAAATAACACTTAGACTACAATACCCTTAAAAGTAAAACTATGTCAAACTTGGTCAAAGTCAACTTTGGTCAAAGTCAACAACCAATTGACTTGACTCACCGAGTTGGTCCACTGACTCGTCGAGTCCCTATTCTTTCAAAATGATACAACCCCCCGACTCTACTCGTCGAGTCTAGCAAGACTCGACAAGTTCACCTTCAACCATAACATCGGGACCATCTTCAACCGACTCGCCATGTTCATCCTTGACCTCGTCGAGTCCATCTTCATCATAAGAATGTGTCCAGTCTATGACTCGCCGAGTTCTATGAATAACTCGTTGACTCCGTCTTCATGGGTTGGGAGATTGCCTTGGACTCGCCGAGTTCATCCTTGAACTCTTCGAGTACGATGATCTTCAATTCCATAATGAACCGAACTGGCTGAGTCCTCTAGACCCAGCCACCTCACACTAAAATAGGAATATTGGGGGAACCAAGACCCGAATCGCCGAGTCCAAAGAATAACTTGTTGAGTCCCCTAAGGTACAACTCTATACACACAATTTCCAAGCCAAACAGCTTCTCCCAAAGGTAGATCCAACCTCCTAGAGTATGCTTTCCACGTAAAGTTGCAACCTTTACGTATGAATAATTCCCAAAAGCCAACACTAAGCTACAAGGAATAGTTTTGCTATGGAGGACGGATTCAAGCCTCAAAAGCTTGATACTTTAATGCACTAAAGACCTTGGAGAGTTCAGATCTGAAGTTGCAAACTTCAGATCGTGCTCCATGCAAGCACTAGCCACAAATGTGCTAGAAAAGGCCATGAAGCTCAAGATGAATGGATCTATCAAATGAATGCTAAAGTGTAACACCTGTGTTTCTGGGCTTGTCATTAATGTTGATATAGTAGTCTAGGTTAACCTTTGTAACCCGTATTGAAATAATAGAAGTGTATTATTTGAGTATTATGTGTTTTGTGCTTAACTGTGTGACTTACTTGAATTAAGTATGAAAATAAGCGTCAAAATGAAATGTTAGATAAAGCTGATATCTGTAGATAATGTTGTAGTAGTTGAAACGTGGTTTCCGAATATATAAAGAATGTCGAAATCCGAGTTATAACGAAGAAGTTATTGTTGGAATAGTGTCTAAGGCTACAACTATATTAGGCAAGTATTTGACCCGGTTGTGCATGGTCCTTTTGGGTTGCCTTCACCATAGCAACTTGACAAGATGATTTGTAATGAGAGAAGAAATATTATTAATATATTATGAGAATAATATAAGGAATAATAATATTATTATTTGATTAATATAAGTCATAAATTAATTAGGAATTAATTTGGTGACTTAAAGAGATTAATTGAATAAAGGGACATAAACTGTCAATTGTATGATAGTTGTACTTTGGGCTATAATCCCTTATGGATAAGGGTGGATGATTTCTAGGGCTTAGGATAGGCTTAGAATTCGTCCAAGGATTATCAATTAGGGTATTGGATTTCTTAGGACCTAAGTTATCCAATTAGGGTTTAAGGATGAAACCCTAGGAGCCTCACTAATATAAATAGACCCTAAGAGTCAAGGAAAATCGGCACTCTTGTCAGAGAAGAAACCCTGGCCAATTTTCTCTTCCTCCCCTCTCTCTCAAATCATCCTCTTGCTAGTTGGTGTTTGTAAGCCATTAGAGGAGTGACAATTGTGACTCTAAAGCTCCAAGGACAAGAAGATCAAGCAAGTGATTTAAGGTAAACTTCTAATTCTGATTTCTTATTGTTATTATACTTTATTAGCCATTAGAAGTCTTGGATTTAATGTATGTTCAATTAGAGAAACCTAGATCCAAGCATTAGGGTTTGTCTGTGCACATAGGAATGTTCATATGGCCAAAACTCATCAGTGGTATCAGAGCCTAGATTGGTTTCTATTGAATTGATGCATTGGTTGCTTGTTTGATGCTTGCAAAATTCGAATTTTGTGTTTCTGCCTGATGAACTCGGCGAGTCCCATAGTGGACTCTGCGAGTAGGCTCGACTCGGCGAGTCCATTATGGTACTCGGCGAGTCCGAGCGTCAGAAAGAGCTAATTTCGGGATTTCTTGTTGTTTATCTTTTAGATACTTGCCTTAATCATATTAGGTCAATATAAAATCTGATTTTATGATATATATATATATATATATATATATATATATATATATATATATATATATATATATATATATATATATATATATATATGAGTATATTCTTGACCTAATTGAAGATATTTATCAATTAATAAAATATTTATTTCCTTATGTGATAATTGATTAATTATTTTAATTAAATTGGTAAATTGTTTTGCAAGAAATTATTAAATAAATCAAATATGGATAATTATGTGATTAAATGTTAATTTAGATTATTTGTTATTTGATCCCCTATGTTTTGAAAAGTTTAAAACTTGCCCTCAAGTTTTGAAATTTACACTTCGTGATTAAAAGTTTAATTTAGACAATTTAAATTTCAAACCCTAGAATTTTACAAGTTTAAAATTCAACCCTATACTAATATAATATTACAAGATTAATATATATATATATATATATATATATATATATATATATATATATATATATATATATATATATATATATATGTATGTATGTATAATTAAAATGCTAGTCTTACCGTTAGTAGGCCTCATTCACGAAGCCGATCTATAAGGTGGGTATAAGGTTGCTGCCTATAAAATGGCGCTTAATGGGTGTACACTCACACCCACCGCTTGCTTGATCGGTTGAGGGTCGTTAGCCGAACGGGTAGGATAGGGCAACCTCACCTCCTCATTAAAAGTATAACATGAAATACAAAGTAACTACATGTTTTTCAAAAAATTCCCAATCCTAGTTACTTTAGGAAAAGTGAATTGATGCAATCCCATGAAATTACACTTTGCACCCTTGCTAAGAAGTTAGTGGAGCGTGTGTGGTTTACCGGCACACTAATTGGTTCTAAGCAAAGGTGGAAAAGGGTGATTCATTGTTTATCATAGTTCGATGGAGCGTGTATGGTTTACCGACACATCGAATAGGTGATTGTTACAATGAAGGCACCATGTGAATTTGCATGGTAATTCACACCCACTTTGTGATCCTCGGTATCCCAGTCACAAACGAGAGGGGCATATCGACATTTAAACATGCCATTGAAAAGTTTCAATGAATCTCATCCAAACCTAGGAATTCTCAATACATTTAGAACTTAAAGTTATGTTTTCATGGTGGAGAATTAGTGAATCGTCATTCACTTACCTTCAAATTGTTTGCATGTTAGATTACGGCATCCCTTTTCTAATATGTAAATATTGTTGTTGGATCCTAGCCCTAATTTTCTTATTGGGTGATTATTAGGGATTCAAATTCTAATCTATATTTGTCCTTTCTATTTTTAGATGTCGAACGCGAACAACGCTGCTGCTAGCTCGTTCACATTGATGAGCCTTTGCCAAAAGGTGACTTTCGATGGGACGAACTTTAGCGAATGGATAAGATACATTCGCACAATTTCTCGCTACGAGGACAAGGAGTATGTCCTCGATGAGAAGCTCGAGAAAATCAACCCATAAATCACTACTCCGGCTGAAATGACTGCTTTTGAGACTCATGAACGTGATGCAACGAAGGTTCATTGCATCATGATAGCCACAATGAACGCTGAATTCCGAAAGTCCTATGAGGACATGTATCTGTATGAAATGCACCAAGACTTGTTGGAGAGATACCACCAGAACGCGAGGCAGAAGCGTTACGAGATTTTCACTAACATGATTTCCGCCAAAATGGGTCAAGGAGAATCTCTAACCGTGCACCTGCAAAAGATGCAAAGATATGTCGATCGTCTTCGCAAGTTGAATGTTGACTTTGGGGAAGACTTGGCGATCGACATGGTGCTTCACTCTTTGCCTCCGTGTTACAATCAATTTAGGATGACCTACCACATGAACAAAGAAGAGGTCACCCTAAATAAGCTCCAAGGTCTCCTTAGGCTTGCTGAAAGCAACCTCAAGGACAAGTCTGTTGCACCCACTCCCAATCCACCCGCTGCTCCTGTTTTGGCCGTTGGGCAAGGAAGAGGCAAGAAGAGGAAGGCCCCGTCTAAGAGCCACCGCAAGGGAAAGTCCCGAGATGGTTCCTCCTCTAGTGGAACCAAAGTTGATCCCGCTAAGCCTAACCCTAACCCAAAGGAGGCAAAGTGCCATCATTGCCATAAAATAGGGCATTGGAAGAGAAACTACCCAGACTACCTGCAAGCCATAAGGGAAGGAAAAATCAAGCCGTCTTTCACAGGTATATACACAATTAAATCTAACGATTCATCTCATGCTATTTCTTGGGTCCTTGATACCGGTTGTGGTTACCACATTTGTTCTGAATTGCAGGGACTAAGAAGAAATAGGGATGTAGAGCATGGAAGAATAAATCTAATCATGGGGAACAGAAGATCGTCGCCTGTGACCAAGATTGGAGTGAATTTTTTAGTGCTTAGGAATGGTTTATGTTTAGATTTGAACAATTGTTGCTATTCGCCAGAAATGGCAAGAAACATCATTTCATTTCATGGTTTGTTTAGACAAGGTTTTATATTTTCTTTTAATAATGAGAATGGTTCTATTCTTGCTTATCTAAATGGTGTCTTATATTTTGAAGCAATACCGTGCAATGGAATTTATGAAACTGTTATGATTGTAGATAACCTAGGAAATGATGTTTTATGCATGGATTCTTCTAATAGTATGGATAGAGCATCCTTGTGGCATTGTCGTCTTGGACATGTCAACAAGAAGCGCATAGCCCAACTCCAAAAGGATGGAGTGTTGGAGTCATTCGACCTTGATAGGATAAAATAACAAACGTGAAGATCGATTAGATCAATGAAACAGGTATTACGATGAACTCAAAACAATAAATAAAACAAGAGTGGATCAAAATATGTCGAATGATTAGATCAAATAATCCTCAGCAGAGCTCGACTAAGAGCTTCCGCTGTAGAGGATTTAGGGTTACAAGAACGATAATAATAAACTTCTGAATAATGCTCTGATCGTTGTATACTTTCGTATTTCTAAGATGCATGCAAGCACCTATATTTATATTCAACCCTACTAAACTCACGGATGGACAGGCCCATATCGGAGATACAAAAATGGACTAGCTAACGAGCCCAATAGACGCAACACTTAATACAAAACACGACCCAACAATCTCCTCCTTTGCGTTAAATTGGAGCGAGACTACTTCTTCTTCGGGCCAGCAGCAGGAGCCTTCTTTACGGTATCAAACAGACGTGTGATAAGAGCGAGAATAGTCTGTCTGAACCGAATGTACCATTGTATCATGTCATCAAAGTACTTGACATCATCCGCTGTGTTCTGCTTGCATCTGTGGATGATCCCCAAAACGTGCTCTAAGCAAGCAGTGGTGTAGAGGTGTTTGTCAGCCAAAGCGAAAAGACATTTCTGTCCTTCGTTTCTGGTGAACATGACCGAATTCCTTCTCGAGTCAATTTTACCCATCTGCATTTGGTTGAGATCACTGGCAGAGCCAACATGAGATATTTTTGGTTTCTGCTTAAATACGCTTGAAATCTCCTGATCCATCAGTGCAACTTCCATGATGTAGCACACGAGCATTCTCTTGAGATGGTCGATGATCGGACCATATTCAGCTTCGTTGGTGAGAAGGATGTTGTGTAAGATAATCCAGTCATGGGGATTAAGGTTTGGAAGATCTGCAAGGGAAATAGCATGTTCGGTTTTGGAAGATCCCCGAAGTACCTTGAACCGAATATTGATGAAGTTCCCTTCACTATACGACTTCAAGACCCGAACGTTGATAATTTTCTGAGCGCTCCAAGTCTGATACTGAGGTTGAGCAGCCTTCAGATAGAAATTGATTAAGTCCCGATCAACTTGTGGATGAGGATAAGGGAACTCTGCAACGTTGGAAAAGGCATGAAAGATGAACGCCTTTCGGGTCAGTGGCATGTCAAACTGAGAGTCGACAGTGTTGGAACAATCAAGAGAGATTACAGGTTCCAGCCACAAGATACTCGGTGTGTCAATGGCTTCTTTTATCATCCTCTCGAGAGTCCAGGCAGGAAAAAGAGTTTTCCTACTCTCAAGAAGGTCGCGGGCATCCTTCTGTTTACGTTCGGCTTCTTCAGCCTCTCTTGCCACACGAGCACTAATATCAGCCTCATTGCGTCGACTTCTACGCTTCAACAAGTCGGCGATTGTTTCTTTGTCTTCTTCTTCTTCCTCCTCAGCAATCTTTTTTCCTTTGTCTTTCACACCAGAACCGGAGGCTTGGCCTACTGGAGGAGGTTCGGTAGTGTGAGTTGCCTTTGAGGAAGGAGGTGGTTGGGACATAGATTCCTTCTCTCCCCCTTGTTTCGGAATGGACACGAAATCAAGTAGCCCTTCGAGTTTGCTGAGCAGGGCAAGGGCAGGAGACAGCTTCTCTGCAAGGTCACGCCTCACAGTATAGTTAAGGATAGGATCATGTGCTTCGAGGATGTTGTAGATGGCAGAGTGGACATCCGAAACACACGACTTTATCACCTCCCTTTCGGACCGAAGAGAGTCAATCTCCTGTTGAGAGTGGGAGAGTTGAACGCTCTTGACCTTCAGAGCAGTGGTCTTCTTGGCAAGAACATCCATAAGAGAGTTCTCGGCAGCCAAATATTCTTGTAGCTTCGAGAGACGCTCGTCAATGGTTGTGCGAAAGGCTGAGTTGTCGTCTGAAAGCATTTGACGAAAAGAAGCGAAGGACTGCAACTCAGTGGAGACTGACATTGCTAGCTGTTGAACAATTGGTTTCAACGTAGTCTTGGCAGCATTTGCACTCTCCTATAAAGACTTTAACAAAGAAGAGGCGTCAGAAAATAGTTTATCGACTTTTTCGGTCGCTGCCTGACAGGCTTTTGTTGAGGCATCCAAGGCGGAGGTTGCAAAAACAATAGAATCTTGCTGAGCTTTAGAGAAGGCGTCAACAATCTTCTGAACTGCATCTTCAGAAAGGGATGACTGAGAAGTGGAAGAGGAGGCGATGAGCAAGTCAATCTTGTCATGGAGCTCCTTGAGATGTCGTTTTGTGACAGGAGTGTCGTCATCGTCATCACTCTATACTTGAAACGGACTATAGTAGACCGAGTCAAACGTCATATCTTCCCTGCCAAGGAATGGTTCTTCTCCCTCTGAAGTATGACCAGGAGAAGGTGGTGGAGGTGAAGCTGGTGGTGTAGTAGTACGGGTAGGTTCGGGTTGGGTTGTTTCGGGTATAGGTGTAGGTTCGGGTGCATCAGTATGAACCCCCGTATCAGATACGTTGGCTCTAACATCTGCAGTGGATGTTGTGGTTGCGTCGGTGAATATTGGAGTTGGTATTGGGATTGAAATGGGTGGTATTTAAAACTGGATCCCAAGGGAAGAAATGTTATGGGTGGTAACAATTTCATAGGAATCACACAAAAAGAAAATTTTGAGATTTCAAGGAGGTACATCCGTCAATGCATTAGTGAAAACTAGAGCAAATTAATTGTTCACCATCAATTCGTATTGGGTATTGAATTTTGGGTTTCACTTAGATCGTAGTGGCACGAAACTAAGATCATGAACACATAAATTGTGCAACCATAAACCTCAGTGGTAATTTCTGGGAGTCTCAAGGGTTATGTTTGTGAAACGAAAGTGATGGAGAAAGGTAATGTAGATGGTGTAAGAAATCAAAGTACCTCTGCTGTGAAAAATTGGACCAAGCAGAAAACTCTTATCTCATGTGAGAAGAGAGTTAGGTAGCTCATGATGAGAATAAATGTGATAGCCTAATTGGGAAGACAAGGTTTGTTTATACCAAGTCAGTAAGGCCTAGTATTCAGAATTAGGTGAGGCTTTGGACACATACAGCAGCATGCTTCTAGGGACACTTAGCTAATTCAATAATTTCCCCATAAATGAACACACAAATAAAATTAAAGCCAAAAAGAAAATAAAGAACAAAGTATTTTTGGAGTTTATGAATTTAAAAAATATATATATATTTTTGGAATTTTTAATAAAAAATAAAAATAAATAATAAAAAAAATAAAAGTGAAATAAATAAAAAAAACAGAGAAAAAAAAATTGGAACCGAACCCGAGGTTCGGTTTATTTTGGTTGTGAAAAACTTTGGAACCGAACCCGAGCGTTCGGTCTATTTCGGGTGAGAAAAAATTTTGGAACCGAACCCGAACGTTCGGTATATTTCGGTTGCCAAAGAAAATAGGTTTAACAAAGAGAATAACTTTGACAATAAGATAAATGCATTTGGAACAATTATACATAAGATCTACAACCAAGAAAACTACCTTTGATTGATGAGCGAAAAGCAGATTATTCAACCGAACCCGAGCGTTCGGTTCATTTCGGTACATTAGTACAAGACCCGAACCCGAACGTTCGGTCTATTTCGCTTCTTACTTATGAGTTTGAGAGGTAATGTTTGGTACTGACTCCGATTCCATCATACCTAGCCCTTGTATAATTTTGTTGAACGATGCTTCAGGAAGAGCTTTGGTGAAGATGTCAGCCAGTTGATCAGTGGTTCGAACAAAATGAATTTCGACGTTCCCATCTTCCACATGATCATTAATGAAGTGATACCTCAGTGCTATGTGCTTAGTCTTCGAGTGTTGCACTGGGTTATGACAGATCCTAATTGCACTTTCTGAGTCGCAATATAGTGGGATCTTTTTCATATTGAGTCCATAATCCCGAAGTTGACTTTGAATCCAAATCACTTGAGAAGTACAAGAGGCGGTTGCAATGTATTCTGCTTCAGCGGTAGACAGAGATACACAGGTCTGTTTCTTTGATTGCCAACTAACCAACTTCCCGTCTAGGAATTGGCAGCCTCCCGTGGTGCTTTTCCTATCTAGTCCACAACCTCCAAGGTCTGCATCTGAGTAGGCTTGAACGAAGAAGCCTGAGTTAGATGGATACCATAGGCCTAAAGAGGTAGTTCGCTTGAGATAACGAAGTATGTTCTTCACTGCAAGCATATGAGGTTCACGTGGATTCGCCTGAAATCTAGCACAGTAACAAACAGAGAACATTATATCAGGCCTGCTAGCAGTAAGATACATCAAAGAACCGATCATCTGGCGATATAACGTAATATCAACTGCTGGCTTATCCAATGATGGAGTGAGCTTGGTGTCGAATGCCATTGGAACTTTAACCTTTGAATCTCCCATCATGCCAAATTTTGTGAGGAGAGTCTTCGTGTAAGCTTCCTGATTAATAAAGATGCCTTCGGGTCCCTGTCTAATATTTAAACCAAGGAAAAAGTTAATTGGACCCATTGAGCTCATTTCAAATTTAGTCTCCATCAACTTTCTGAATTCAGCTGTTAAGCCAGAATTCGTTGAGCCAAAGATGATATCGTCGACATAAATTTAAACAATCATAAGGTGGTTAGCTTCCTTCTTACGAAAGAAGGTTGGGTCAACCGAAACTTGTTTGAATTTTGACATCTTTAAAAATTTGGTTAGCGTTTCATACCAGGCCCTTGGAGCTTGTTTCAGTCCATATACGGCTTTGTCCAAAATGTAACAGTGATTGGGGTACCTTTCATTGACGAATCCAGGAGGTTGCTCCACGTACACCGTTTCTTCAAGTTCTCCATTTAGAAATGCGCACTTGACATCCATTTGGCAGACCTCAAAGTTTTTGTGTGCAGCATAGGCAAGAAATATTCTAATGGATTCCAGCCTAGCTACATGAGCAAAAGTTTCTTCATAGTCGATTCCTTCCTCCTGACAGTATCCTTTCACCACCAGACGGGCTTTGTTTCGTATCACGTTGCCTTCCTTGTCCATCTTATTTCTGAAAACCCATTTGAGACCAACAACTGAGGCATCTTGAGGAGTTGGAATTAGGCGCCAAACTTTATTCCTTTCAAATTCATTCAGTTCGTCTTGCATAGCTTGAACCCAATCGGAGTGATCAAGAGCAGTGTTAACTGTTTTTGGTTCAACTTTTGAGACAAAGGAGTTAAACATACAAAATTCTACTTTTGAAAATAAGGAAGTTTGTTTTGCCTTTAGTTGTGATCGGGTCAGGACCTTTTCAGAGACATTGCCGACAACCTGGGAAACAGGATGATCTCTGGTCCATTTGACAAGAGGAGGGTAATTTGGATCATAAGATGGATCCAATTCAGCGTTTACCATCTCTTCTAGTTCAGATTGACTGTCATCGTCATAAAGCATATCAACATTCTCCCCCTCGACAGATAAGTTTTCAGATGTGTCTTGAGTTTCCGGAGCTATAGGGGTTTCGGGTGTTGACGCACCTTCGGGTGTTGTAGCACTTTCGGGTGTTATAGCACCTTCGGGTGCAGCTTGAGAACTGCTCACCCCCTCAACATGTGAGCTCGGTTGTGTTGAGGAAGATGTGTCCTCCCCCTCAACTGAAGTATTGTGTTGTGGAGGTTCGTTAGAACTTGATCCTCCTTCATTCATTCGCTTTGCAGCATCTTCGATGAGTTGCTTCAGATGATCTACTTTGTTGTCTGCTGCACTAGCTTCCGAGAGAGTTGCCTTCTCTGGTTCATCGAATAACTCGACGAACTTCTCAAATAGGTTTGCGATCGAGGCTGTGACTTGGCCTGTTTGAGAAAAGATTTCTCCAACTGAGTCTTCGTTGGCCTTTAGCTTTTTGACATAGCTATCATCAAAAGTCACATAATAAGTTTCTTCTATTTTCCTCGAGCGCTTGTTTAATACCCTGTAGGCTTTAGAAGTGAGAGAATAGCCCAGAAATATCCCTTCATCGGCTTTGACATCGAACTTGTTACGATGTTCTTTAGAATTGAAGATGAAGCACCGTGAGCCGAATACATGGAAAAATTTGACATTTGGCTTCCTGTTGTTGATGATCTCATAAGGAGTGAGAGTGAATCGCTTATTGAGATAAGACCTGTTCTGCGTAAAACAAGCTGCAGCAATAGCATCAACCCAAAAGTATAAAGGTAAAGAAGCAAAACTTAGCATGCTTCGGGCCGCCTCACACAAAGATCGGTTTCGTATTTCGACAATCCCGTTTTGTTGAGGGGTGTAGGGAGCTGAGAAGTTGTGACTGGTTCCTTTGTCGGCTAAGAATTCTTCGAATTCTTTATTTTTGAACTCCAGACCATTATCGCTCCTGATGTTGCGAACGACTTTCTTCAGTTGTACTTCAACCTGCTTGATAAACATCTTCAGCTTGAGAGTCGCTTCAGATTTGTGCTTCAGAAAGAACATCCATGTAAAACGCGAGAAGTCATCAACGATGACAAGAATATACTTGCTACCGCCGATGCTTTCGATAGATGATGGACCACACAAGTCAATGTGAATTAACTCTAATGGTTCAACAACTTTAGTGTTTACAATCGATGGGTGACTTTGACGACTCTGCTTCCCCATTTCACACGCAGCACATAAATGTTCTCGATCGAATTTGAGCAATGGAAGACCTCGAACATGACCACCTGTGACAAGTTTGTTGACATCCTTGAAGTTGATATGAGAGAGCCTTCGGTGCCACAGCCAGCTTTCGTCAGATTGCGCTTTGGATAACAGGCAGATAGTTGGATTCCCTTTGATGGGTTTGAGGTTCAGGGGAAACATTTCGCCTTTGCGCTCCGATTTGAGAATTACTCTTTTCGTTTTCTTTTCAATTATTTCCGAACCCTCATCATCGAATGAGACCTTGAGACCGGTACCTCCAACAAGCTGAGATACACTGATGAGGTTGTGTTGTAGTCCTTCAACGTATGCGACCTTCCTAATCGTAAAATCACCATTTGTTATCATTCCATAGCCTTTTAGTGTGCCGAATGAGTTGTTACCGAACTTGACATTTCCACCGTTTGAAAGAGACCGAAATTCCCTCAGCTCTTCCTTCCTTCCTGTCATGTGATGCGAGCAGCCACTGTCAATATACCATTCTTCGTCAAACTGCTCGTCACTGATAACCTGCAAAAATTAAGCAGATTTAGGAACCCAAAGTTTCTTGGGTCTACGTGAGCCTTTCACAGGAACAGGAATAGTAAGAGAGATGTCAACAAGATATGTTATTTTTATTAAAGTTGTTTCATCATTCTTTTTAATGGTGAAAACCTTAATTTTATTGGGATTTGTTACAGTCGGTTTGGATTCAGGTTTAGGCACTGGGACATTGGAATGTTTTTGATCGGTTTTGACTGAGGAAACCTTCGATTTTCCTTTCAAATCTGTTGAAGATTTTGGATTTTGAGTATTAACGGAATTGGATTTAGAATGAGGTTGAGAGGAATTAGAAGGATTAGAAGAGGTAGAACGAGAGTATTTAGACTGAGATGTTTTCTTGACTTGATGTTCTAAGTGACCCTTTTGTTTTTTATCATTAGTGGTACCGAACTTAGAACTTTGGTTGCTTTTTCTCTCAGAACCGAACTTATGCTTTCGGTAGCTTGTGTTTTCTGAACCGAACCTTTGCCTTCGGTTATCATAATTTTCAGAACCGAACGTATCCTTTTGGTTGTTATGACCCTCAGAACCGAACCTCTCCCTTCGGTTGTTATTACTTTCTTGCGATCTAACAGTACTTTTCTCTGACTTTGAATTTCTGTCATGATAAGAGAAATGGGCATTTTGAGATTGCCAAAACTGTTTTCGTTCTGAGAGATTCTTCTTGTATCTCATATTCCTTTGCTGCTTCTGATTCTTCACTTGCTTCGGCTATCGATGGATATTTGCTTTTTGCTTTTGCTTTTTGTCAGCCGGTTCACTCTGAACTGATGAAGTTTCGCTTGAAGGAGTGACTTCTTTTGTAGGATCTCCTTTTTCTTCAGGAACATCTTTTGTACCACTAGTATTTGGCATGTCAAAGTTATCGGGCTTGTTCAGAGGCTCTGGTACATATCTGCCTTTCGTTTTCCAGGACGTCCGTTCAGACACACCAACAGTTTCGTCAGCATTGTCAATAGGAGCGGACCAGAAGAACTCATCACAACCATCTGCATTGTCTTTGTTTACAATGGCTGTGAGTTCAGCTGTCTAATGTTTGGTTACACCTGTGACCTTATACACTTGATTTGGAGTCATCCTTACCTTTTGGTATACAACTGCCTTTTCTTCAAGGATCGGGGACTTTTGTTGGGACAAACGAGCAAACTCCACAGAATTTTCTGAAATAAGATTTTTGTGGTTTTCGGGTTCGCTCTTGACAAACTCAGAACAGTCAACTACATCCTCTACAGAAATTTCACTCATATCATCATCTTCATTAAGCTCAGATGCATTTTCAACATCAATTTTATTTTCTGAGCTCAAGTTGGCATTCAATGAGTCAAACTTTTGTATGGTTTCGGTCATTAGTTTCAATTTATCATTTTCATCCAAAAGGTTTTTCAGCATGTCCTTATGATCCTTGGACTTTATGAAAGATTCGATTTTGTCTAGTCCATACATATAAGTCGGATTTACATCCTCAGACGAAACTACACTTTCGCAATTATATGCTTCAGCGTCGATTTCATCCTCCTTAAACTCAAGGAAGGGCAAAATCATGCGATGAATTTTCTGCCCTATTTCACAGTTTAAATGAAGTTGTGTGATATTAGTGTAAAGACGCTTAACAATTAAACAAAAGACATTTCTCTGTTTTAAAAGTTTCAAATTGTCTCTTTGTAAATAAATGTTTTCGTCCTTGGATTTGATTAACTCCGACTCCTTCAGCTCGATCCACATCCTCCGTTCCTCACTTTTTGAAGACGCCCTACTTAATTGGTCAGTTAGGTTAGAATTGGTGACCCGTGTTTGAGTTAAACTGCTGTCTAGATGCGAGATTCTTGAATTTACATTTTTTAATTCTTTTTCATATGAACTTTGTGGGACTTTGAATGAAAAAAATAGATTGTACCTTCTTTATTAACTCATCAAGCTCGTTAAACTGCACGCTGAGAGGTTTTGCTGTGAAGCACAAGTCCTCTCGCTCCTTTGTGTCTTCATTCTCACCGTCTGTGTTGTATCCCCTCATTTGAGATACATCCGACACCATCAACCACTTTCCACCGCTTCCTTCATCTTTCGCAACATAAGCCTTTCCATGAGATGGCTTCCTTACTTCATCATCCTCAGAGTCGGTTGACCAGACTTCCACGCCACCGAACTCATCATCTGCTACTGAACCCTACACAATTAAAGCATTCACTGAAGGGTTAGTGACATCTTTCTTTTTCTTGATCTCTTCCAGCTTTTTCATTAACACAGCTTCTTCATCTTTCTCCTCATCCTTTTCTGCTATTTTCTTGAGGACACAATCTTTGGCATAGTGGTTCTTTCCTCCACAATAGTAGCAGTTCACACCCGAATCTCCTTCAGCTTTCGGTTCCTTCTTTGGTTCTTCTGCTTTCGGTTCTTCCCTGACCTTTTCAGAACTATAACTTCCCTGCCAATTTCGGTTCTTATTGGTAGGAAACCTTTTCTTGATGAACCTCTTCGGGTTTGACACCATCATTGCATAGTCTTCAGAGGTAAGGTCATAGTCCTCTAAGTTGAAGTCTTCATCTTCCATCACACCTTTGCTTTTGGACAGAAGGGCCAATGATCCCAAGCTTGAAACTACACTTTTCTCCTGCAAGACAATCTTTTCTTGGGATTTCAAAATCCCCACCAGCTTTACCAATGAGTAAGATTTGAATTGCTCATGTGCTTTAACGGTGGACACAACCGCTCTCCACTCGGATCTAAGACCGTTTAAAAACGTATCCTTTTGTTTAATCAACTTCCTTTCAATATCATGTTTAATCATCTTACTAAGAAGATGATTGAAGCGATCGAACGTTTGAGTTACAGTTTCTTCAGGACTCTGCTTGAATTCACCAAACTCGGACAAAAGTAAGGTTTGAATGGAATGCTCGAGATCTTCATCTGTGGAATATAACTCTCGCAACCTATCCCATATCTCTTTAGCAGTGCTGCACGAACTCACTAGCCTGAAAGTATCAGATTGAAGAGCGAATCTGATCAATCTCAATGCTTTAATATTGCACTGAAATTTATCTTTTTCGTCTTGGGCAACATCTTTTACATCTTTCAACAGATCATTATACTCTTTCTGAGTTTTAATGATTCTTGATGTTGCTGAATGAGCGAATGGTCCAAACACGATTGCCTCCCAAATAAGATATCCATTCTCCTCAGATCCAATGACATAATCTTCAAAGTGATGTGCCCAGACTTCGTAATCCTGGGTGTAAAGGATGGGAATCTTCGTTGTTGATCCAATGTTGTTTGAGATGTTAATGGGATTTGATTTTGACTCGTCCATGCTAGATCGAATAACCTGTTTAAAAGATCAGACTTGTAATATATTAAATTAGGGCAAAACGAATAAATGCTGAGTTACGTCAATTATGGAATGACGGCTCAATAATAATTAGTTAATGCGGAATAACCCTAATCGCAACCTTTTTCACAGAAAAGATGTGTATGAATTACACAGCCTCCTGCTCTGATACCAATTGATAGGATAAAATAACAAATGTGAAGATCGATTAGATCAATGAAACAGGTATTAAGATGAACTCAAAACAATAAATAAAACAAGAGTGGATCAAAATATGTCGAATGATTAGATCAAATAATCCTCAGCAGAGCTCGACTAAGAACTTCCGCTGTAGAGGATTTAGGGTTACAAGAACGATAATAATAAACTTCTGAATAATGCTCTGATCGTTCTATACTTTCGTATTTCTAAGATGAATGCAAGCACCTATATTTATATTCAACCCTACTAAACTCATGGATGGACAGGCCCATACCGGAGATACAAAAATGGACTAGCTAACGAGCCCAATAGACGCAACACTTAATACAAAACACGACCCAATAGACCTTAGGGAAAATGACACATGCGAGTCTTGTTTGCTTGGAAAGATGACCAAGTCACCCTTCACTAGTACATGTGAAAGGGTTGAGGGTCTATTGGACCTCATACATACCGATGTATGTGGACCGTTTAGATCAACCACAAAGGATGGGAACCACTTCTATGTGACAGTTACCGATGACTATAGTAGATACGGGTATATCTACTTAATCAAGCAAAAGTCAGAAACGTTTGAAAAGTTCAAAGAGTTCAAGAATGAAGTGGAGAATCAATTGGGCAGGAAAATCAAGATGCTTCGATCCGATCGAGGAGGAGAATACCTAAATCTTGAATTCCACGACTATCTCAAGGAGTGTGGAATAGTTTCACAATTGACGCCACCTAGGACACCTCAGTTGAATGGTGTGGCAGAAAGGCGTAATCGAACCTTGTTAGACATGGTTCGCTCTATGATGAGTCGTGCTTCACTACCTATCTCATTTTGGGGGTATGCCTTAGAGACTGCCATCCATATCCTTAACCGAGTCCCTACTAAGAAGGTTGCCAAAACACCTCACGAGATGTGGACAGGGAAAGCTCCCTCATTAGCACATATCAAGGTTTGGGTTTGCGAGGCTTTCGTAAGACGAGATACTCACGAGAAGCTCGAACCTCGTAGTGAGCGATGTATTTTCATCGGCTACCCGCAGAAATCCTTTGGATATCTCTTCTATAGACCGAAGGACAATGTTGTCTTTGTTGCGAGGAGAGGAGTTTTCCGAGAGCGAGAACTCATAAGCCAAGGAGACAGTGGGAGGCAAATCGAGCTTGAAGAGATTCAAGAGTCGATAGATGAAGGAACCTCTACCACTGGCACTCAACCCGAGGAGGAAACTCCGGTTGAACCAATTGACGAGTCCTTACTTCTTAGACGTTCCGAAAGAGTTAGAGTTCAACCCCAGTTTTATGGTTTTCATATTACTACCCAAGGGGATACATACATTAGTGATGGTACACTAATAAATCTAGATGAACCTAATAGCTATAAGGAAGCCATGGCAGGCCCGGAGTCTGCAAAATGGAAAGAGGCAATGGACAGCGAGATCTAATCCATGTATGACAACCAAGTTTGGAATTTGGTTGATAATGTGCCCGGACGTAAGACCGTTGGGTGCAAATGGATCTTCAAGAAGAAGACCGACGTGGATGGAAATGTACACACATATAAGGCGCGATTGGTTGCGAAGGGCTTTACTCAAACTCCCAGAGTTGACTATGATGAGACCTTCTCACCAGTTGCGAAGATAAAATCTATTAGAGTGATGCTAGCAGTTGCCGCATTTCATGATTATGAGATTTGGCAAATGGATGTCAAAACCACTTTCCTTAATGGGAAGTTGGCTGAGGATGTTTACATGGCTCAGCCAGAGGGTTTTGTTGATCCGAAGCATCCAAATAGAGTGTGTAAGCTTGAGAAGTCCATTTATGGACTTAAGCAAGCATCTCGCAGATGGAATCTTTGCTTCGATGAGAAAGTCAAAGAGTTTGGATTTACGAAGCGAAGATGAATCATGTGTATATGTCAAAGCCAGTGGGAGTATAGTAAGCTTCCTCGTTCTGTATGTCGATGACATACTACACATAGGAAACGACGTCCCGACTCTACAGGAGGTTAAGTCCTGGATCGGGAAGTGCTTCGCTATGAAGGACCTCGAAGAGGCTTCCTATATTTTAGGAATAAGGATAGTGAGAGAACGAAGTAAGAGACTAATAGGACTTAGTCAGAACACTTACTTAGATAAAGTACTAAAACGTTTTAGTATGGAAAACTCGAAGAAGGGAGAATTACCGATACAAAGTAATGCCAAGTTGAGTAAGACTCAAAGTCCGAGTACCGAAGCTGAAATAGCATAAATGAGAATAGTTCCATACGCTTCCGCAGTTGGCTCAATCATGTATTCTATGACTTGTACTCGCCCTGATGTAGCCTTTGCTTTGAGCATGGTTAGTAGATATCAAGGGAACCCTGGCAGAGCCCATTGGATTGCGGTCAAGAATATCCTTAAGTACCTTCGGAGGACGAAGGAATGGTTCTTAGTCCTCGGAGGGAGTGATGACTTGAAGGTGCAAGGGTATAGTGATGCCAGCTTTCAGACCGACAGGGACAACTACCGTTCGCAGTCGGGCTGGATCTTTACCCTGAATGGAGGAGCAGTGACTTGGAAAAGTTCCAAGCAGGAAACCGTAGCTGATCTTGGAGTTGTACCTGCCATAAAGGAGCCCATGGAGATTTTCTGTGATAATGAAGGAGCGGTTTCCTTGACCAAGGAACCGAGGGATCATGGTAGGTCTCGACATATCGACAGAAAATATCACTTTATTAGACATCGTGTAGAAGAAGGACAACTCGTGGTTAAGAGGATATCATCAGAAGATAACCCAACATATCCGCTTACGAAGGAACTGAGTAGGGTTAAGCACTTGCAGCATGCTAGGAGTATTGGGCTGAAGGATGATATTAATATAGATTATATAATGTTAGAAACGTGTAATAGATAAATGTAATTAACATTTGATGATTAGATAAAAGAGTATTATTTATGAGTAATGTTACTATCTTATGTTAATTGTTTAACTATTGTTTCGCTTTGCATGTTTTGACTTCCAGACTAATTGAGTTTATTGAGAAAAATCGAATTATTCAAATTGTCCACTATCGTTCATATGTTGGAAGTAGATATGAATGAAGATTGTCATGAATAGGTGTGTAGATTGTCTAAATGGTATTAGACATAGCAAAAGTTTGCTACAACGTTCATGAGTGCTTATGAACTAGTTTTGAGCATTAGAACAAACCCACGCTTGCTGGAATCACCTTATGGAATGTGATAAAAAGAGTGATCGCAAGACGATAATATCATATAGTCTTAAAACCTAGATATATGGTTTGTTATTTGTTAATTGATTGTTCATTGATAATGCGAAACCGCATCAGTAACTTGATGTTATAAAACGCATTGTTGTGTATAGTTGATTAATGAATAAGTAAATGCATATAAGTCGAAGTTTATCTGTTACCTTTATCCTAAGAGGGTAAAAGCGATATCTCGGCCGCTCGATGATTTGATTTGACTTATGTGTCGGGCCCGGTCAGAACTGAATTGATGTGTTCGATTAAGTTCTATGTCAAATAAATCTGAAATCGAGAAACCAAATGCTAGACAAATTGGTTCCATAGAATTGTCAGCATGATATCTAAACAAAGGACTGTACGATCCCTTATCTAAAGGACAAGATTGATTAGATTAGAGTTTGACAGCGTTTTTGAGAGCTACGATTGCTAATCGGATTATACTTGTGTATATAGTTACTAGACTTATCCAAGTGGGAGACTGTTGGAATAGTGTCTAAGGCTGCAACTATATTAGGCAAGTATTTGACCTGGTTGTGCATGGTCCTTTTGGGTTGCCTTCACCATAGCAACTTGACATGATGATTTGTAATGAGAGAAGAAATATTATTAATATATTATGAGAATAATATAAGGAATAATAATATTATTATTTGATTAATATAAGACATAAATCAATTAGGAATTAATTTGGTGACTTAAAGAGATTAATTGAATAAAGGGGCATAAACTGTCAATTGTATGATAGTTGTACTTTGGGCTATAATCCCTTATGGATAAGGGTGGATGATTTCTAGGGCTTAGGATAGGCTTAGAATTCGTCCAAGGCTTATGAATTAGGGTATTGGATTGCTTAGGACCTAAGTTATCCAATTAGGGTTTAAGGATGAAACCCTAGGAGCCTCACTAGTATAAATAGACCCTAAGAGTCAAGGAAAATCGGCACTCTTGTCAGAGAAGAAACCCTGGCTGATTTTCTCTTCCCTCCCCTCTCTCTCAAATCATCCTCTTGATAGTTGGTGTTTGTAAGCCATTAGAGGAGTGACAATTGTGACTCTAAAGCTCCAAGGACAAGAAGATCAAGCAAGTGATTCAAGGTAAACTTCTAATTCTGATTTCTTATTGTTATTATACTCTATTAGCCTGTAACACCCCCCCCCCCCCCTCTGGCACGTATCACAATATTGTCCGCTTTGGGCCACTCGGCACGAGGACTTCCCAGGGGGTCACCCATCCTGGTACTACTCCCGCCCGAGCACGCTTAACTGCAGAGTTCTTATGGGATCTGCTGCCCTCACGGCTTTAAAACGCGTTGTGATAGGGAAGGTATCCACACCCCTTATAAGGAATGCTTAGTTCTCCTTCCCACCCGATGTGGGATCAGATCTAACCCACTTTCACCCCCCATTATAGGGTTCGACGTCCCCGTCGAACACATCGACCCGTGCCCTGGCTCTGATACCATTTGTAACACCCCCCTCTGGCACGTATCACAATATTGTTTGCTTTGGGCCACTCGGCACGAGGACTTCCCAGGGGGTCACCCATCCTGGTACTACTCCCGCCCGAGCACGCTTAACTGCAGAGTTCTTATGGGATCTGCTGCCCTCACCGCTCCAAATCTCAACAATCGCTCGACCCATAAGGGCTAGAAAGCCATGAACCATCGGATCCCCGATCCGAATCCCACTCTATCCATTTCGAGCTGACAGAAAGACCCACTCTTCAGTCTCAGAGCAACTCCCACGAGTTCTCCTCTTGCAATCACATACGCATGCTGAACTTTCCCAGCACCCTCAGGTTGGGAAAAACCCAATACACTGATGATATCCTCCAACATCCCCCCAGGATGAACCACTAGTACATATCCAATACCCTGATCAGAATCAAGCTGGGAGTCCCAGACTCCCTCCCTGCATCCATCCTGAGACTCTTGGCTCTACTCCCGCGGAACCCCTTCCGCATCCTCAGCAGACATCCCAACATGATGTCATTCCATTCCACTGTCACAGACCCAGTGTTCAACCACCATACTCCAAATCATCCACTCTCACTACTACTTTCACTTCCGTGAACCAACACTCCCCCCTGGGGGTTACATACCTTTCTCTTCCCCTACCCAGGGAAACCACTAGCCAACCTTGCCACTACTCCATGTATCACTCATGCTCTGGATCTGCTCGCAAGGGCCCTTGGGTCCATGCGCTACCTCTCCCCAACAAATGAGGGTCCGACACCTCCTCCCACACACAACAGCTCAAAGGGTGGCATACCAATGCACTAATGATGGTTGTTGATATAGGATAACTCAACCAAAGATAAATACGTGCCGCAACTCCCTCTGAGGTCTAATACACATGCCCGAAGCATGTCTTCGAGCGTCTGAACCGCTCGCTCGCTCTGAAGTGTCCTCAGACATCATCATGATAAGCTCTAGCTCATTTCTCATATCTCTCTTCGAGACTGAGCACCATGTCAGCTTTTGACTCCACAGCTGAGCCTCCAAAGGTCACCCATATCATGATCCAAATAACCCACTAACTTCCTCCCCGTGACCACTATCCCGGCCCAGGGACGCGCAAGTCACAAAATTCTCTTTTCCTCATGCGAGAAAATACAATCCAACCGAGGATCGCCTCAACTCTGATCTCTGGTTTCTGCTGCGCATATCCCTTGCGCATCTTGCCGCATCTCCCGACAGAGACGGTGACCCCAGTCTCGCCCCCGGTTCAACACCCAGGCTCCAGAACTCAATACTAGGGATACTCAAGCCCAAAACTCTTCCACATCATACACTGATCGAAGATCATTCCATCATCACATTCTCTTGCCATCTAGTGAGTACTACGGCTCCCCGCAGCATCACAACACCCTCTAACTAGTGAGTACTACGGCTCCCCGCAGTATCACAACACCCTCTGACTAGTGAGTACTACGGCTCCCCACAGTATCACAACATCCTCTAACTAGTGAGTACTACGGCTCCCCGCAGTATCACAACACCCTCTGACTAGTGAGTACTACGGCTCCCCGTAGTATCACAACACCCTCTAACTCCACTAGCTCATGCTCTGCAGACTATCACCGACAGCTACCCATACTCGACTCGAATACACATTCCAGACTCTGGAAGCAATCGACATATCAAAATGCCCACCTTTGCAAAGTTCCATTCTCTTAATAATCTCCCTGGATGCCCATACTCGAAGGGCTCTCACTAGATCCGTAGATACCTGATACACCACAAATCGTTTCAACTCCAGATCTACGAGTAACTCCGAAATACAGGTATCATACCCGGATACCTCGGAATATCCCAACAGAACATCACAAGATCCTGCCACAACCACTGATTCCCTTACTCCCAATACCATACACTCACGACAATACATTTCCTCTGAATCCCATAATAATTTCTGATATCACACGATGCGCAACTTCAATGCATCCAAACACTCAATTGGAATACAAGGAAGGCGCTAACCCTTCAGAACACACTGATGATCCTCCGAAAACCTTTCCACTACCGCTCAAAATTCAAGCAAGAATACACATCCTAGCCCGGGAATTGGCTACTCGATATTCGGCTACCCATATCTCAACCCAGAAGTTCTCAACTGCCCATACCATCATTACGAGCCTTACACTCGAGACGAATCTGACCACCATCAGATTCCTGATCATTGACCACCCGCCGTGGAGACGCCCATCCTTCTCTTAGACATATATCACATGCATTAACTCGCCCTGCACCTTTCCTTAATCACCAATGACCCTGATCTCATGAATTCAAGCTGCAGGTTCTGCATCCAACCCCTAACCGCTCTTGCACCAATCTATGGTTCTCTCAATAAACCACCCGGTTCTCCCCCACTTAGGGTTTGAACCATCACTATCTGACACATCAACAACCTCACGAACTATTTCCACCAGCAATAACGCACCTGCCCCTGGAAAGTGCTACGCAACACCCGATAATCCCCTTTAAGGAAATTAATCGATCTCATAACTCTAATCCTCAGATGAACTCCTCAAGAACTTCTCGCCACGACTGCCTTTAGTCGTTCCAAATCTCGTACCAATCAAGTACCAAACAACTCAACTGCTCAATAACATCCCTGGCTCATAGACCAAACCACAAAACCATCGTACCCCTCACCTCAACTCATCAAACATCGCTCCAACACCGGGATCATCCCAAGAACAGGGACCCACTCCCATATTCAACACCCAACATAGATAGAAAACTCTCTGCACTGCTAAACTCGACTGAACTCCCCACTGATACCACTACAATACATCCTACTATACTCAAATAGGTGTAGTGTGGTCCTCGACTATCTTAGTCCCAACTGACTATCTGTTCATGACAATTCACTGCCTCGCAGCACACATGCTACCTGATACTCTGGGAGAAATCATCATCAATAACGACCTGCAGGGTTTACCCCCAAACCCAAAACTAAAACATCAGGCCTTTCATGTTTCGCACACGAACATAAATAGCACCACTCACATAGAAGGTGACCTCTCCTCTATCGACTGGTTGCTCAACTCAGACCGAAATTCTCCTCTCCCTCTAACTCCTTACCAAAATACTCTGATAGGCTCTTGACTTCCCTCTCGAGGGACGCCTCTCCAAACTCAATCATGGCCTACAGGCCTAAAACCCATAGCGTCCAATCTCTACCTCATCAATCGTGACCGGATAACCAGAGAATCACAAGCATCATTCACTACGAACCATGGTACTCATCCCATGACATTTCTTCTCAATATGCTCCGGTGTATGGTACTCAACCATAACATCACTCCTCAATCCGTTCCAATGTATGGTACTCGAACCATAACATCACTTCTCAATCTGCTCCGATGTATGGTACTCGAACCATAACATCACTCCTCAATCTGCTCCGATGTATGGTACTCGAACCATACATCACTCCTTAATACGCTCATTAGAATCTTCAGAATACTCCCTGTATCAAGTATGGGTCCTCTGCTTTCAGTAGTAAGGGCCCATACTACCTGCCACATCTACCCATACTTTCCACACGGACTATCCCGAAGCTCCTAAGTAGCTGCTCGACCTTCTCGTTCACCAATTCCGTCACGCGCTTGCTCCCCAACGAAATTCTCTACCCTGCCAGTGCACTCATCTGGCTAAGATTACTCCCTAGGCTCTTCTCAGATTCCCACACTTCTCTGCCATCAGCTGCTGAAGAGCTCCTAATGATGCCAGCCATCTACCTCCTGAATATCGTCATATTCGCTTGGTAGCTGGCTCCCATCATCGAGAGTTCCACAAAGCACGAAGCAAGCAGCATTCGAGCATCGAAGAATATATATGACTCGCTCTGGGTGATAACTCCGCTTGCTCTGCTCATCCTCGGAAGTACCACTAAACTCTGCAACTCTTCCCCTCGCGGGCTCTAACTATTCTTTCTCCAAGTACCACTGAACTCATCTAGGTATCTCCCCTAGATTACTCCTCTACTCAAATCCCCTAAAGGATTCCAATCAAATATTCTCATTCATCACATACTCAAAAGCACATCGCATATCACAGCAATTCCTAGGCTAAGGCATCACAAATCAGGCCACTCTAGTCCTAATATATGGAATACCTAGCCTGTCTCTAGCATGCAATAATATCTCATAAAGTGCATCATAAATATCTCATAACACAAAAGTAAGGGTATTTTGGGAAATCACCGTTTGGGCTCTGGCTGATTGTACACACTGCTCTTTCTTGTTTTCTCTTTGAACTCTTATTCGCTTTAGAAAATTATTTCTTTGAAAACTTTTCTTACTTCCTCAGTTTGAGTTCAGAATTACCCGAAGGCGCATCCGAATCCCTCAAACCAACACCGTGAATTTCAAATAAAATTTCACAATTTATAAAAAAAAACATTTCTCATTAACTTTTCATAAAAACATTAAGTTTAAATCCCAATTCACTTTATACAAAATCCCAAGATCATAAGCATATCAAAATCCCATGCGTGTGTACAGATCAAGCCGGCGCCTTCCCACGGTCATCGCTAGTACCTGAAACAACAACACTAACACTGTAAGCACAAAGCTTAGTGAGTTCCCCAAAATACCACAACATATCACATATATTAGCCACTCGAGGCTATAACTCTATGGGTCCGTGCACCCAAGCTCTGTGAACCCTCAGGTTCTAACTCTGGGAACCTTTCGGTTCCAACTCTATAATCATGCACAGCATAAATCACATAGACATCATGCAGTACAACACATAACATACATACTCTAACACATAACTCTGATTACCTACTCAAGGTAAGGCATAGTGAGAAGACTCACCTCGCGTATCTCGATGACTCACGAATCCTGAAATCCCTCGTGCTCGATCCTCCGAGCTATAATCCTCCTATAACATCATATGTCTCTAGTTAACACTTTTAACACTAAAGTTGACTATCCCTCAAAAGTCAACACTGGTCAACTCTGGTCAACGGTCAACGGTCAACTTTGACCGGACTCGGCGAGTACACTAAGGCGACTCGGCGAGTCTAGACGTTTTCACCAACTCTCTAGGATTCCCTTTTTACATGTCGAGTACCCCCCCCCCCCCCCCCGACTCGACGAGTTCCACCTGGCAGAATCGCAGGGCCACCCCGACTCAACTCGCCGAGTCTCAAGAACAACTCGGCGAGTCCCAGCTCGACTCAGTCCACCTGACCACTCTCTCTAACTCGCCCTGACTCACTGAGTCAACCTATGACTCGACTGGACCACTCACTGGCCGATCTAAGGGCAATCTTCAAGCTACTCGCCGAGTCTACTCATCGGACTCGGCGAGTCCATGCCATGCAATCACTCAAACTCGCTTCAAAGGTCAGATCTGCTTCAACAATTCGTAGATCTGGCCTTCCTAGAATGATTCATCACGTAAAGCCCTTATCTTGGTGTTCACAACACACCCCATGGCTCATAAATAGCATTTTGACCCAAGGCATAAGGATTCCAATCCAAAACCTCCATTGATTCACAGAAAGCTTGGGCAAAGGGACACTCTGGACCTCCAAGGGTCCAGATCTATGGTCTAAATCGCTTAAGGGGCCAAGGGGGCTCTAGATCTAGCCACAAAAGGGTTCAATAAACCCTAAATCAAATAAACATCAACATAGAAGAGGATAGCTCGAAGATATTACCACAATAGCGATGCTCTGGACTCCAAACTCTCAGAAAATGGCTCCCCTTGCTTTCCCCTTAGCTGATCCTCTCTTTCCCTTGCAAGATGACACCTCCAAGATCAATAATGGCCTCCTACTTTGCTCCAAACGCTCACACTCGATTAGGGTTTCACTCAAGGGACTAGTGAGCACAAATGACGGCCATAAGGCCCTTTAAATAGGTCCCAAACCCGAGAAATTAGGGTTTCATTAAACAGCGCAGACTCGCCGAGTCCATACCTTGGACTCGCCGAGTCCAGGCGCGAACCCGTGCCCAAATCGCGATCCTACTCGGCGAGTCTGAGCTCCAACTCGCTGAGTACCCTCACAAAACAACAAAATTGGAAGCATAAAAGATACCTGGAAATCCGGGTTGTTACATAGCCATTAGAAGTCTTGGATTTAATGTATGTTCAATTAGAGAAACCTAGATCCAAGCATTAGGGTTGGTATGTGCACATAGGAATGTTCATATGGACAAAACCCATCAGTTATGACCAGTCAAAGTTTCGCGACAGAACCGGCACGACGTTGAATGACGTACAAAGTTAATTTACATTAGAGCGATATTTATCCCTAGTGATCTAAACAAATGTTTTAGAGTTCGTTAAACCGAGAGCGTGCATAAAAAGAATGCCCAAATCTGACTCCGTATGAGGAAGTTATGATTTTTCTAAGTTTCAGCTTAGCAGTATGCAGCCCGAAACTCGAATTCGAGATCGAGTGATTGTTAGTCTAAACAATCTAAATGAGAATCGAAGATCTTGTTGATAGTAGTGCATTGGTGAAAAGACAGACGAAAACGGAGTTCGTATGAGGAAGATATGAATTTTTGAAGTTTATTAAATAATTAAAGTGTTAAATTTAATTATGAATCCCGATATTATCCGAGGCCGAGGAGTCACCGATCTGATCCGAAGGGTACGCCCCGCGTAACCTTCAAGTACGCCCATCGTACTTCGGTTCTGTGCGGTCCGAAGAAGAGACGCGTAGCACCACCGAAACGTCGCCACCTGGAGGTCCGATCCAGAGTACGCCCCGCGTACCGGAGCATTACGCCCAGCGTAATGCGAGGACTCAGCCTCTATAAAAGGCATGCGGGGGCAGTCGGCTTCTTTTTCCAAAATCTCTTCTCTCTCTCTCCCGTTTTGCATCGTTTTGCGTGCAACTTATACCCCGAAGCCCCGGTATCAATCCCGAGCCCCAAAGCAAGTCCCGAAGCCCCGAAGATCCCAAGAAGTGAGATTCCCAAGCCGAAGCTCTGCCCACGAGAAGCCAATTTTTGTGAAGATCTTCCAGATCTACCAAAGAATACTACTTCTACAAGCCGTAGTGTTGTCTGATCACCTTCTGATTAAGTGAGTGTGTAGTTACTTTCTTCTAACGCATAATTATGAATTATTTTATACAAAATACGTGTTATGTGTATATTTTGTTGTTATATGTGTGAATGTATATTCACTTTCTTCTATCTCATAGATATGATTTATTCTCTATGAAATACGTGTTATGTGTATGTGTCTCATCTGTTGTTTGGAATATGTATTGAATGAGAATGTTATACAGGTTTTAAACTATGTATAAATATATATATATATATATATATATATATATATATATATATATATATATATATATATATATATATATATTTATCTCCAAATATGTTGGGTAGAACATGGGTATGGATAATGACAACAGACTCTTTCTAGACAATCATGTGGAACGTTATCAGGTTCATAACCTGTAGGTGTTGTGAACGATGTGTTCACCAGTATACTCTATCCCCCTAATGGTTGCCTTAGGACTTTTATTGTTGAGGAAACCCCTCGCGGTAAAGTCCATCCCGATGAAATTCCTAGATTAGGTCCTTTGATATAGATGTTGTTTTAGGGACGTAAAGTGAGGATAACGGGAATGGGTTATCGAGTTATTATTGGTTGGTGATATTAAATATAATTATTTATTGTGGGTTGAAAACCCTATATGCTCACCAAGCTCCCAAGCCTGGCCCACTCAGTTTTGTTGTATTGAAGGTAGTGGCGCGAGAGCATAAGTTGGATGACTTATCAAGATCTTTTGAAATTAGACCAGTTGTTATATGTAACTGTTGTATGGTCTATCTTTTGTTGTTTATGCTTTTGGTCTGTTTATCGGAACATGACATCCCGAATATTGTTATATAATGAAAATGCATCTCTTGATTAAATGCTTTGATAAACTTTATTTTATCATATTTTGTTTTGGGAACAAATTCCGCAACTCTTTTAAATCAAAAGGATTTACTCTGAAATTATTTTAAAAGCATAAATGAAACCTGTCTTTTCTGGCCGTGATTTTAGGGATGTCACAGTTGGTATCAGAGCATTAGTTTAAGCGAACTAAGAATTTGTAGGATTTCTAGACTTAAACTTAGAATGCTAAGTGGGGATTGTGAGATGTGTGTCTGTTATATTATAGACACGAGCACTAGTATATTTTAGGAAGCTGCCTAAATTGCTTTTATGTGCTAAATGTTATATGTTGCCATATATGATATTATTTGTTAGGATCTATGGTCTGTTGCCGACCAGATCTGGAAAACCTTATGTGTGTAGGATTCTAAGCGTACGTCTACGGTATTAGAACTAACATTTAAACGTTTCGGAGTGATAAGGATGATTTAACTATCTATCATGGATGAGGATCTAATTTCACCTTATTCAGTGTATAGATCAAAATGGTAAGAACCATGAGTGGCGTTGGAAACACGGATGAAAACAGGAATCAACCACCAGTGATTGAGCAAATACCTGTCGTAGTTGCTGCACCGGAGCTAATAACAATGGTTGGGGTGCAAGCCATGATTCGGGCTATGTTAGTCGAACAAAAGGAAGAAATGCGACAGACGTTGCATGAAAATAGGGACGAACCAATCATACCCATTGAGGAACCCAAACTGATTCCCGAACAATCGGAGGAAGGAAACAATAGTCGTGTTGTAAGTCAAGTTGGGACTCAAGGAGAACAAAGGAACGACCCGGAAAGGAGAAACAACAAGGATGGGCGAATGTATAAGAATTTCTTGGGCGCCAAGCCGCCAAGTCTTTCTGGGAGCCCAAAGCATGTTGAGATTATGGATTTGATCTCCGAAATGGAGATGGTATTTGAAAGTTGCGACTGTAGCAACAAACAGAATACTTTCTTTGCAGTTAGACAACTAAAGACTGGAGTCTTGAGCTGGTGAAAGTTGTTGGCGGATACTATGCCATGAGGAGAAGCCCTGAAAATGTCATGGGAGGAGTTCTTGGAACAACTAAGGGTGCAGTACTGTTCAGAGATAGATCTGATTGATCTAAACAATGAGTTCCAAAACTTGAAGAAGGGGAGAATGAGCGTAGATGACTATGCTACTGCATTCACTGAGAAAATGAAGTTATTTCCGTACCTAGTGCCAACAGAACTCTCCAAGATTGAGAGGTTCGCTAATGGATTGCCTGCTGACTTTGGCTTGATAGTCAAGATGGCAACCACTCTGAAAACAGTTGTTCGAGCAGCTAAGAATGTGGAGGCCCGACAGAAGGAAAAGGGTCTGGAAAGGATAGAGGTTAGTGAAAAGAGGAAGTTTGATGGACCTTCAGGGTCCAACAAGAAAAACAAGTTCTCGAAGTCTAGTTCGAGAGGAGGAGGCGAAGCAAAATGGTGCGACAAATGTAAGAAGAAGCATAACAGAAAATGTGACGTAGTGGCCACATGCTTCAAATGTGGAAATCCAGGGCATTTTGCCAACAAATTCACTCTCACCAAGAATGTTTGCTATGGTTGTGGTGAGGAGGGACACATGTCTAGGGACTGCCCGAAAAAGAATGAGGCAGCAAGACCCAACATTCCGCCAAAGCCGAAGGCGAGAGCCTTCCAGATGACACTGGAAGTTGCTAAAGATGAAGTTGATGTCGCTTTAGGTACCTTTCTCGTTAACAAATTGTCTGCCCAAAATTTATTTGATTCTGGAGCCAACTACTCCTTTATTTCGCATGAATTTGGTAGAAACCTAGTTTTGCCTTTCGATAGACTAGATAATGCTTTATTAGTCGAAGTTGCTAGTGGAAAGTTTGTACCTGTTAGCCATCGTATGAAAAACATCTTAATTGACTTAAATGGGAATAAGTTCCACGAGAAATTATTGCCTATCGAACTAAACGGTTTCGACATCATGCTTGGAATGGATTGGATTAGCGTCGAGATATTGTGCAAGAAGAAGATAGTCAAAGTAAACCCGCCTAGGAAAGAGTCGTTTATGGTGTATGGAGATAAACGCAGAGTAAATTCTGGAATCATTTCATTGATGAAAGCCAGAAAGTGTTTGGCTAAAGGATGTACATCGTATCTAGCATTCGTGATCAATGCTAAGAAGGAGAAAAAGGAGATGCAGAGCATTCCTGTCGTGTGTGATTATCCGAAAGTATTTCCCAAAGATCTTCCCGGATTACCGCCTAATAGACAAGTGGAGCTTAGAATAGACTTGTTACCAGGGACGACGTCAATAGCAAAGGCACCTTACCGATTAGCACCGACGGAGATGAAGGAGCTGATGATGCAACTTCAGGAGTTATTGGACAAAGGTTTCATAAGACCTAATTCATCATCCTGGGGAGCTCCGGTGTTATTCGTGAAGAAGAAAGATGGAAGTATGAGAATGTGCATCGATTACAGAGAGTTGAACAAGGCAAAAATAAAGAATAGATATCCGTTGTCGAGGATTGATGACATGTTCGATCAACTACAAGGTTCAAGTTATTTTTCAAAGATCGACCTGAGGTCATGATATCATCAGCTGGAAGTAAGGGAGCAGGATATAGGAAAGATTGCATTCAGAACACGATATGGACACTACGAGTTTTTGGTTATGTCTTTTGGACTAACTAAAGGTAGATCTCTCATAGGAAATCTAGTTGAATAAGAAGGATGTAAGACCACGATAGACCTTTCGGAGGGAAGTTGTCAATATTAGGCCAACTTGAGATAGACCTCTTGGAGGGAATCTAGTTGACTGGGGTTATTTATGCTAGCATATGTTGTGTGATATAATATAAGTAATATGTGACTTATTACTTGAAGTTTGTGTGCTATTATGTGTATCACATATAATTTGTATAATGCGTTAGTGTTGTGATTAGTCACTAAGCCTTAGGCTTACAATTGCTACTTTATGTTTTTATAGCAGGTCAGACAGATGATTGGATAGCATGGAGTTTGCAACATATGGACATTCTCATGGGCATGACATATATCTAGTATTCATTAATTATATGAAATGATTTTCAAGTAATGTTATATTTCCGCAACTTAATGGTACTACGCTAATATGATAATAATATCAAACATGATTAAGAATCGGTTTTAGCATATTAAATAAGGTTTCACATTTCACAAAGATCTATACTTGAATTTTCAAAAGTTTTATTGCCGGATTTTGAGATGTTACAGTTCATGCACATTCATCGTGAACTGCACTTCACTCATGTGAAATGCATCATCTACTACCTTAGAGGCATCAATATGCATCCACTTGCATCATTTCCTACACTTATGCCTATTTGGGCGTATGCCCAAACATTAGATGGTCAACAACGGGTTTTGGTCTGTTATTTTTGAAAATTTAGTCTCATGTTCCATAACAACTTATTATCTCCTGCTTTAACTTGCTTGAGTGTGGTAGGATATCGAGGTGTCGCAAAAGATATTATGGAAACTTGTTGGATCTACAACATATACTTCTTGAAGTTCAATGTCCCATACGTTGGGCCAATCTCACACTTTATTGTGACAATGGTTTTGATCGATCTCTCTAGCATCCTCGTTGGACACTAACATGGATATATGCTTTATTCAAGAAAAAGATGCCCTTAGTCAGTTTCGTGTACTTCACATTCCTTCATCCTACCAATATGGAGACATTTGCACCGATTGTCTATCATGGCATGCATCTTGACCGATTGTCTAGCATTATAATTATTTATAAGTATCTTTTTATATAGTTGCCAAGTCTAATTTTGTAACAGAATACGAATAGCACAAAAGCCTAATACAAAACATCAGAATCGACACATATATATTAGTTTGGATCTTATATATTTAATGATAATTCTTGTTAGAGATCTATAGAATGTGGTTCTAACTCACTATGTTTTAAGCCGAATACTTTATGATGGTGTTTTAAATGTTTTTGATGGATGAAAGGTTTTAATCATAGATTTAAATAAACAGAGAAATATTATGAAAAAAATGCAGAGGGACAAATGATGCAGGTTAAAAAAGCACGAGAAAGTGGGAAAAGCGGGCAGTTGGAAAGTGGAAAAGCTGACTTAGCTTTTCACCAAATCCTAAATAAACTAATCAATCTTCCTCAAAACCCATATAAATTCATTAGATTATGCGTGTATTCTACTATTCTCTAGGTAGAAATATAAAAATTATTTGCTTATATACATAAATATTTAGACCGGAGAGAGTGGTGTCATCGAAACCTCATTTCCTCCACCACCATATAAGCGTCACGTCATTTTTTACCACACAAATATGGTTTCTTGTCACACTAAGAGAGTGGTGTCATGCTTTTATTTTCTTTTATTTTTGTTTTTTTAGCTATTTCAATTAAAACTTCTTTTTTAATAAAAAACAAAAATTTTCATTGCTTGAAAATTAAAAAGAACATTACATTGAAAATTCAAAAAACATTACATTGCATTACACAAATAAGGGGCTGTTTGGTAAGATCTGAATTTTTAAGATCTGAATTTTTAACATGCTATTTGGTTGGAACCTCTTAATTGTTGTGCTGAATTAACAAAATGACCATTTTACCCTTTTGTATTATTTTTTTCTGAATAATTATAAAAAAACATAAATGCCATACAAAATCCAAAATTCACACAAATCAAAATTTCTTTTCAATAATTTATAATTGATCTTTTTGAGATATATTTACAAAAATAACATCATGCTTTTATATCCCAAGGATTTCAAAGTTAAAAACAACATATTTGACATCGATTTGTACTCCTTCTCCATCACCTCAAAGTTTTCTTTTAAACATTTCAACCTGCAAATCCAAATTCAACAAGAAAACAAATCAGCTCAATGGAAAGTTATATAATCATTACTATAAATTGAATGAATGTTCTTTACATAACTAGGCTTGGGTTGAAACCCAAGCTTTTCCAAAAAACACTTTAAACATATATATAATCATTACTGTATGTGTTCTATTCCAGATTCATCAACCAATTGGTTTTTTTTTTTTTTTTTGCCAAAATCTACAATATTAACCAACCAATTTATCATCTTCTATCTTAAGATTTCAAACAATATTCATATTTTCTGGAAACATGATGCTACTAATAATAGGGTTTTTCAGAAAATATACAAATTCATCGTCAATCTGTCTTTGCATATGAATTAACCCTCAAATTTGAACTACTCGAAATTAATTGAGGTTTGAGGTCAAGAACTTCTGTCGATAGTTTTGAGGGCAAGAAAATGAAAAAAAAACTAATATGATTTCAAGCATTGATTTCTTGTAATAGAAATATATGATGAAATTAACAAGAAGTTAGGGTAAATCATTTGATTTCCAGCGACAATACTCAACTTCCAAGCAAAAAGAAAAGAAAGAAAAATGTACCACAGTCGATGACTTTGAGGGAGCCAGAGGGCTTCGCTGCCGGCGGAGACTGCGTCTTTTGCATAGGTGGTGGCCGGACGGGATGGAGGATGGTTGCAATCGGAGTTTCGGTGGGAGGGAGCAGATAGACATGCGAAGAAGAGAGAGTAGAAGGAAGGCGGTAGGTCTCGCACAAAAGGCTTCACTGAGGAATAGAATGGAGGCATATTAGGGCAAAGGGGCAAGAAGATGTCGGTGTTTTGTTGTAGAAGGGTCGGAGGGAAGAGCAACCTGTGAGAATGAGAAATAGACAGAGAAGAAGGAGCGGCGATGGGTAAAAGAGGAATACGCATCTCTTATTTTTTTTCAGACACGACTCCACATCTGAAATATTAAGAGGGTTTTAAAAAATTAAGAAACAAAAAGTAATAGGCTACCAAACAAGCTGAATCTGAATTTTTAAGAGGTTACATCTTAATTTTTCAATTAAGAGGTAAACAAACAAGGCCTAAATAAATAAAAACACACATGACATTAAAATAATCCTAAAAACTTAAAAAACACAAATAAAATAACAAAAGCAAACTATATAAAGTCGTTATCCGAGATTGGTAATTTTTTTTTTAAGTTAAGAGAGAAAGGTTTGTATTGTGTGAGAAAAAAATGAAGTGTTTGTATATATATAGAAAAGAAAGACAAAAAGGAAAAAAAAAATTAATTTATTGCAAAGACCGTTCAACGGTCAAAAACTTCAACAACCAATCACGATTCGCGGTAGTCTCTAACCGTAGTACGGCCTAAACCGCATGAAACCGCAGTCTAGGGGCGATGTGAGCGGCTGAGGTGGCACAAACCGCGACCACACCCTCTAACCTTATACTTTTTTGGTTAAAATAATTAAATATGTTGTTATTTACAAACCATAATTTGTTATTTTAAACCTAAAAGATAATAGCATAACATTAATTGTCGCCAAATTTTTTATTTAAATTATAAATAAGTATATTTATATGAACACATTATTGAATAATGACAAAATTACAAAAATGGTCTCCATAGTTGTCAAAATTATACGGTTTTGGTCAAAAAAGATTTAGTAGTGCACCAGTGGTCTAATTTTGAATACCTTGTACGGATTTGATCCCTAAATCATTAACTTTAACAGTTTAACTATTATCTTTTTTTAAATGATTATTTTACCCTCAATGACCATTTTTTCAATTGAGTCTTTTTACCAAACCATAAGATCATGTCTGCATATCTTCTTTTTAACTTTATTGAAGTATTATATATTAGTTTTCTTTAACTAATTTTTTTCATTTCTTTTTATTGTATTATTATATATTAATAAATATTATTTTTAATATATAATATTTAATATATTAATAATATTATTTTATTGGAGTATTGATTTCTTTTAATTATTTTTTTTTATTTTTTTATTGGATTATTATATATTAATAAATATTATTTTTAATATTATATATATATATATATATATATATATATATATATATATATATATATATATATATATATTAATGAATATTACTTTATGAGATTATTAACTTCTTTTAGTTATTTTTTTAATTTCTATTGTATTAATTCTTTTTTGTCGGACCGAGTTTGAGACATATTTCGGAGAAAACCACAATTTTCAGACCGAGTGATAGTGGTGGTATTGTCCAAAATATGCTATCGTCCGGAATGCCCATTCCAGACGAAGTGGTTATTTTTGCAAAAGAGTTGGTTATTTTCTTCAAATACACATTAAAATGTTGTTGGATTACTTAATTTCCTGTTTATTAATGTACAATAATTCAAATAAATATTTAAAAAATAATTATAAATATCAGTAGTCTGATAAAGTAATATTCATCAATATATTAATATTATATATTTAAAGTAATATCTATTCATATATAACAATTCAAAAATAATTAATTTAATAAAAAAGTTTTAAAAAAGAAATGAACTAAAAGAAATTAATCCAACAAAATTTCAAGAACAAGGCCCAAAAATCCACCTCTTATATTTTATTTTAAATATATCCGAGATAGCATACTTTGGACAACACCACCATTATCACTCGGTTCGAAAATGATGATTTTGTCCAAAATATGTCTCAAAACTTGTTCCGACAAATTAAAAAAAAATAACTAAAAGAAGTTAATAATCTCATAAAGTAATATTCATTAATATATATATATATATATATATATATATATATATATATATATATATATATATATATATATATATATATATATATATATAATATTAAAATAATATTTATTAATATATAATAATCCAATAAACAAGAAATAATCCAATAAAAAAATTAAAAAAGAATTAATTACAAGAAATCAATACTCCAATAAAATAATATTATTAATGTATAATATATTATATATTAATATATAATAATCTGATAAAAAAATTAGTTCAATAAAAAGAAATTAAAAAAATTAATTTAAAAAACTAATATATAATAATTTAATAAAGTTAAAAAGAAGATATGCAGAAATGGTCCCTATGGTTGGGTAAAAAGACTTAATTGTAGAAATGGTCCCTGAAGGTAAAATAGTCAACTTGTTAAAATTAACGACATAGAGATCAAATCCGCAAGAGGTATCCAAAATTGGACCATTGGTGTACGATCAAACCTTTTTGGACCAAAACCGTATAATTTTGACAACTACAGGAACCATTTTTGCAATTTTGTCATAATTATAAAAAACATATTATTCAAAATGTTTTTTATATTTTCCAGCTAGTTTATCAATTAGTTTTTACCCTACCTCATTTTTTATTAACTAGCTAATAAGCTAACAGCTACCTATTTAGCTAATAACTAATTTTTCAATTAGTACGCTAAACATAATTGTGAGCTTCACAACTTCCAAATTCTTAATTAAGATAGCTTTGGGCAACGTGCCCAAATGCCAGAACTATCACACAATGAAAGATTTCTAATAATCTTGATGTTTTGTTGGATTCTAACAATTTACACAATATTGGATTGAGTTGCAAAAATATGCTATTGATGAAATACTTCAAAAAAATTTCATCGAAGACTCTTACCTACGATATTGCAATAGATTGAGCAATGTTTTTATTAATGATTTATTCATCATAAGTGCAGCCTATCCAAGTACAACTCTTAGTTCTAACAACATTGTTGCATTATGTTGAAATCACACGAGATATTTTTCCCAACATCTTCATTTCTTATATCAATTTAGGACAAAGAAACAGAAGGTTTTCACGTACTTACAACTGAAACCTCACTACAAAACCCTAATCTACTCTCACTTAATCATACACTCAACCCTAATCTAAACAGATCATACGATAAGAAACATCTGAATCACTGATCTATCAACAAACGATTGAGCGATTACAACAACTTGTTAACATACACAAGAACAGAGAAAAGTAGATGCACGAACAAAGAAACTAGAGAATACCCTAACTCTTTCAAGCTGAAGAAGATGATCTCTAAAATATCTCCACTCTCTCTCCTCTTTTATACCTCAGTAACACAAATATGGATCAACCCAAATATATTCGACCCATATCAGAAGATCCGCGCATTGTTCCTGCATTTACAGTCTGAACCCACAAAAAATACTGAAACACAAAAAACCCCCTTTAAGAATACAAATAAATATAAGATTGAATTATTTCGTTATTTTCAACATTCCCCTCAATCGAAATATTTATTTGTTTTTCTTAAAAATATCAATGAGACCCATTTTTTTAGATAAAAAATCATGTTGTTTTATATTCAAAGATTTTGTAAGAATATCTGCATTCTGTTCAGAAGAAAGAATTTTAACCAACTTTATAACCCCATTAGAAATTTTTTTCTCTAACAAAATGCAAATCAATTTCAAAATGTTTAGTTCTTTCATGAAACACTGGATTAAGAGCTAACTTAATTGTTGAGTCATTATCACAAAATACAGAAATTGGAATAAAATTCTTAACTCCTAATTCAAAAAAGATTTTCAAAACCCAAATTATTTCACAAGTAATAGACCCAAGAGCTCTATATTCAGCTTCAGTAGAAGATCTAGAAACAGTAGATTGTTTCTTACTCTTCCATGAAATCAAACAGTTATTAAAATACACCAAGTAACCTGTTACAGATTTTCTTGTAGTTAAGCATTTGGCCCAGTCTGCATCAACAAATCCACTCAATACAAAATTATCAGATTTAGTTATTGCAACTCCTTTTCCAGGACTTCCTTTTAAATATCTTAACAACCTTAAAGCAACTTTTAAATGAGATTTTCTAGGTTTGTGCATAAATTGACTTAGCACTTGAACCCCATAAGCAATATCTGGCCTAGTAACAGTAAGATATATAAGTTTCCCAATAAGTTTTTGAAATTCAGTTTTATTTTCCAATAGCTCATTGTTTTTATCTTCATTTTCTGCATTTATCATAAAATTTGTTTCTAAAGGAGTGCTAACTGGTTTACAACCAAGCAAACCATACTCATGCAAAAGTTCTAAGCAATACTTTCTTTGATTTAAACATAAACCATTATCAATTTTAACTAATTCAATACCTAAAAAATACTTAAGAGCTCCAAGATCTTTAATCAAAAATTGAGTTTTCATAAATTCTTTAACCTTTTTCAGTTTCACAATTACCAGTTAATATAATATCATCAACATATACAAGTAACACAGTTATTGAATTTTCAAACCTTCTAATAAAAAGTGAATAATCACTTATACTTTGTTGAAAGCCAAACATAAACAAAGAAGCACACAGTTTTTCATTCCATTTTCTAGGAGCTTGCTTTAAACCATATAATGATTTTGTAAGCTTACAAACCCTAGAATCATTTACAGAATAATATCCAGGGGGAAGAGACATATAAACATCCTCAGATAGATCACCATAAAGAAAAGCATTATTTATATCTAACTGATATAAAGGCCAAGAATTATGCACAAATAATGAAATAACAATACGAATAGTCACAATTTTTGCAACAGGAGAAAAAGTTTCTTCAAAATCAATCCCTTCTCTTTGATTATACCCCTTAGCCACTAACCGGGTTTTATATCTTTCTACTTCACCATTTGACTTATATTTAATTTTGAAAACCCACTTGCAACCAATTGGTTTCCTATTTTTAGGTAAATTTGTTATTTCCCAAGTGTGATTACGATGAAGAGCTTCCATCTCTTCATTCATGGCCTTTACCCAATTAGGATCATATAAGGCTTCATTGTAATTTTTAGGCTCAACAGTCTTATTTAGATTTGAAACAAAACATTTAGCATCAGTATCAAGTAGAGAATAGTTAACAGATCTTTCTATGCCATATTTATATTTTCCTTCTATAACATAATCAGCAAACTTAATTGGCATATGTGATTCACGTCTAGACCTAGATGCACCTATAGACAACTCTACTGAAGGAGTTGAAGAAGTATGGCTATTTTCCTCAGACATATCAGAAGATAAAGGAATAGAACCAGCAGAAGGAGGCACATCTGCCTCGCCACTACGGTTGACTGACTCAACTAAGTCACTGTAATCCAAGTTAGTAGCTGCATTAATACCATCCTCCTGTGACTCCACTCTCAGTTCATCTAAATTTATAGAATCATTTAAGTATTCATTTTTATCAAAGTCATCATAGGAAAAGGGATCACTAGGGCCAAAAATATTAACAATTTTGTCAACAATAGTTGACCTCAATTTGTAAGGAAACACAGACTCATAAAACTTCACATCCCTGGATACAAAAGAAGTGTTAGTATCCAGACTAAGAAGTTTATAAGCTTTCTTATCAGATGAATATCCTAACAAAACACATTTTTCAGCACGCTCAGAAAATTTATCAGATACATTTTGTTTAGCAGCGAAACAAAGACAGCCAAAAACTCTTAAATGATCAAAACTAGGAGTTCTTTTAAAAACAAGTTCATAAGGAGATAAGCCATTCAAAACAGAAGTAGGCATTATATTTATCAAAAAAACCAAAGTTAAAACTGCATCTCCCCAATACTTAACAGGAACTCCTGACTGAAACATAAGAGATCGTGCCACATTAAGAATATGTATGTGCTTTCTTTCCACAACTCCATTTTGTTGTGGAGTGTAAGCATAAGAGGTCTGATGAATGACTCCATGTTCTATACAATAAAACTTCATTTGATTATTTATAAACTATGTTCCATTATCAGACCTTATGGTCTTGATATTAACACCAAATTGATTTAATAGAATATTCACAAAAACCTTAAAACAATCAAAAACTTCACTTTTAGATTTTAAAAGAAAAACTCAAGTTACCCTAGAAAAATCATCCATAATAGTCAAAAAATACTTATAACCCTCAACAGAAGCCAATCTATAGGGACCCCAAACATCTAGATGAACCAATTCACCTAATTGAGTTGAATGATGCTGACTATGAGAAAATAAAAAATTATCTAGTCTGTTTTGCTTTATGACAAGCATCACAAGGAGGTAAGGATTCATTTCCAAAATTCAGTTTATCCTTTAGAGCACTTAAAGCCTGGTTAGTAGGATGACCAAGTCTACTGTGCCAGGTAAATTTTGAAACACAACACTTAGGAATAGTTAAACTAGCAGAATTACCTAAGGGAACATGATCAAGGTAATAAAGACCCCCAGATTCCTTACCATTCTCCACCATCTCCTTTGACAGTGAATCCTGAATTTTACAATTATATTCAGAAAATACAACTTCACAACCACTATCCTTACAAAGCTTGTGTACAGACAAGAGATTAACATTAAAGTCTGGAACAGCAAATACATCAAATAAAGTAAGATGAGAAGACAATTGAATGTTCCATATTTTATTAATAGGAGCAGAAGATCCATTTGGATGTTTAACAAGAAGATTGAGCCTAGACACATCCACTGTGTCTTGAAGTTGTGACTCAGAGGCTATCATATGTTGATTTGCCCCTGAGTCAACAATCCAACTCTGGGAATTATTTACACTGACAACGGAATTACAACAAGTAAATGAACATGTACCTGCCATATTAGATGCAGCAGAAACATCCTCATTGGTAGAACTGTCATTAATGAGACGAAGAAACTTGGAGTATTGTTCACTTGTGAGATGGTGAGCATCACTATTGTGAACAAACTCAGAAGAAACTATTGTATTGTTATTTGAACTGACAGAAGATGAATTTACAGAAAAAGATTTATTTTGGTTATTATTTTCATTTTTCTATTTAAAATCCTTTGGATAACCAATCAGTTTATAATATCTATCTATCATATGACCTTTAAGATTACAATGTTTACATTGTAATCCTTGATTTCTGATCCTGTTTTGACCTTGTCCCCTCTTAAAATCATTAACTTTACTATTAAACACAGACACCTGTGATTTTGAAGGGACAATTGAATTCAAAGACCCATTCCTTTGAAGAGATTCTTCTCTAGAAAGAATGGAAAAAGCAGATTTAACATTTGGTAATGGATCCATCAAAAGAATATGATTTTTGACTTGATTATATGAATCATCAAGACCACTCAGAAACTGCATTAGTTTCATCAAATTTAGAATGATCATTAAGCTTAGTAGCAGCCTCACATACACATTCAGTTAAACTAGTTAAACCATCAAACTCCTTCCATAAAGAGTCAAGTTTATTATAATAATCGGAAAGAGACGAACCATTTTGTTTTAAAGATTTAATTTGTTGATGGATATTAAAAACTACAGATCCATCAGCCTTATTATAAGTTTCAAATAATTCGTCCCAAATATCCTTAGCTTTATCAGTGTAAACATGACTAGCATATATGGATTCAGAAATAGACCCTAATATCCAATTGCATACAACAGCATTAACACGCTCCCATTTAGAAGATTTAGAGGCATCAGTTTTTTCAAGAGTTAAAGTTCCATCCACAAAACCCAACTTATTTCTAGCCTTCAGACCTCTAGACATGGCACTACGCCATAACCGATAATTTTCATTTCCAGTCAATTTAATGGTTATAATTGAGGCTACAGCATAATCAGAAGGATGAACATATAAGGGATCATCAAAATCAGCAGTAGTACTATCTTTAGGAGTACCACTCCCTTCAGGAGTGTCTCCTGCCATTGTAAATCACAGAAATCACACAGAACAGATAGCATATAAAAAACACACAGAAACAGATAGCAAACAGAGAATCAACAAAACAAATAACAGACCTTGTGTTGACTTAAAGTCCAGATGGTCACCACAGTATGTCGGGGCCCAAGACAATCAAACACAGAGTCAAAAAATAGCAACCAAGAACAACACAATATACACGAAAACAAAGAAGAAAGTATAAGAAGACACCCTCACAGTGCTATAGGTAGCGATGTTGTTTTAAAATTGACTCCCCGAATTCGTTCCCTACAAGGGTTTATCGATGATGAAATCCGACCCCAAGAGGATTATTTCAAATAAAGGGATTAATCGATGACTTCCAGAGTGTATTCCTTTTTGTTCAAACTTGCAATCGTAGCGACAAGTAAATGAGAAAAAACGCCAATCTGCAAGATCAATCAAACATCTCGCAGTACCAGGATCTAAAAAAAACAAACTAGGGTAAATAGAAAACGAAACCCTAGATCTAACAGATTCAAATGAAAAAATTAAAGAATCGGTATACCTTTTTAGATCGTCGAGAACCAAGATCACCAAACGACGATCAACAACAACCGAAGCGTCAGGATCAAAGAACATGAGCCTTAGCGCTCTGATACCATGTTGAAATCACACGAGATATTTTTCCCAACATCTTCATTTCTTATATCAATTTAGGACAAAGAAACAGAAGGTTTTCACGTACTTACAATTGAAACCTCACTACAAAACCCTAATCTACTCTCACTTAATCATACACTCAACCCTAATCTAAACAGATCATACGATAAGAAACATCTGAATCACTGATCTATCAACAAACGATTGAGCGATTACAACAACTTGTTAACATACACAAGAACAGAGAAAAGTAGATGCACGAACAAAGAAACTAGAGAATACCCTAACTCTTTCAAGCTGAAGAAGATGATCTCTAAAATATCTCCACTCTCTCTCCTCTTTTATACCTCAGTAACACAAATATGGATCAACCCAAATATATTCGACCCATATCAGAAGATCCGCGCATTGTTCCTGCATTTACAGTCTGAACCCACAACAAATACTCAAACACAAAAAAAACCCCTTTAAGAATACAAATAAATATAAGATTGAATTATTTCATTATTTTCAACACATTAGATTGCAGTTAAGGTGTTTGATGAAATACTCTAGTAACTTTCTTTTATATCAAGCATGTTACTTTATTAATTGTTTACTAATCATAAGTATTCGTAACACAACCCCTAGTTTCAACATTAATCGTTGCATCCATTACAATTGATTATAAAGTGGTGTCCTTCCTTTTCAAGAACTCAAGAACTTCATACAAATAGGTGGTCTAATTTTAGCCAGAGAAAGAACCGCAGCTGGAAGAATCCACAAACCTTCACCACAAATCAACCCAGAAGCCACCGAAGTAGACATCAAATCAGCCTTTTTAACATTCACCTTCTGCCATACTAACACCACCAAGCTTCCAACACACATATCAATACTAAAATACCCACCCACCAAAAAAGGCACAGCCATACATATAGGCAATGGCATCCACTTCCCTATCTTTTTAGGCAACAAATCTTTCACAATATTAACCCCCAAAGAAAAAGCAAAAAACCCATAGCATAAATCCAAACAATGTTTAGGTAAAGCCGAAAAGCCTTGAACACCAATAATCGCCATGTTTCTAAAAACTATCGCGAATGGTGCTTTGTATTCTCCATTAGGGTTTCCCACATCAAATGCTTTAGTAAATAAAGAAAGAGTTAAAGGCGACACAACACACCCTATAGCTGTCCCAATCGTTTGGCTTAAAAGCATTGTTCTAGGTGAAGTCAATGTTACATGACCGGTTTTCAAGTCGTGCATCAACGTACTAGAAACAAAAAGAACCGCCTTCGTAACACCACACCCCACCAATCCCGCCACCACTCCGTGGTGTTTTCCGGCCAACGCCGCCATCATGAAAAGCCCGATTTTGCTGTAGTTGTATGCCATGTCCCAATCGGTTAATCCGTTTCCATACGCGTTACAGAAGGCTAATGATGGAGCGATTATGTAGGCTATGATGATGTAGTACCATTTGACTTCGGGAAATATTAAGGGAATTACAAATGCATTGATAATGGAGAATGAAGTGTATCCAATCACTGCAAACCACATTGGTATGGCTTCTTTGATGAACACTTCGTTTTGTAATCGTTCGGTTTCTGTAACTTCCTTCTCGCTACCTACAGCTGTAAAAAGACGATAATGCCCTTGGAAATAAGTCAGGGTTAATGACTTGTAACACTTGATTAAAACTAAGGTTTTGAGATTTTTACCTAAACCAAGATTTTCCCTTTTCAATCTTCCGTAGATACTTGCATATGTGAAATATAGAATCTTGGTGAAGTTATAGAGTCCATCACCAAGGAGAAGAGCAATTGAGATAAAGACTTTGTAACCATTCAGGCTTTCCATACTACTTTCTGGAACATTATTAGGAAACCATTCTCCTTTTTGGTTTTCAATAAGTGGCCACATTATACCCCATGAAATCACAGCTCCAAACAGCAAAGAAAAGCTCACAATATGAGGGCAAATCATTCCGGTTCCCACATATGTCATGCTAAAATCGAAGTAAAATCTACACAAAATAGCAAAGAACTGAAGAACACATTATTTATAAATCAATTAAAGATTCCAAATAGGAACAAAGCTTACGTTTTCTTATAAGCTTCTAATCCAAAAGTAGGGAAGTGGGCAAATCCACATACTCCTTTTCCAGTGAAAAACCATTGAAAGATTGCCCACAAGAAACTGACTGAAAAGTACTTGGCAAATCCCTTGATTTGCTTCCTATAAATAAAAAAGACACTTGTTAATGATCATACAATGTGGAAAAAGGGTTTATGAAATATGTTATAAAAGTACTTTGCCATGTCATCTCCCTGACTATGAAATCCATTGATAAGAACAGCTGTAGCCATCCCACTTGGAAATATCAACTTATAATCAATAATCAAGATCTGTCAAATAGAATTCGCAAATGTCAATAATGTAAAGATTGTATTCAGTGTTCAACATTTCAACACAATTTATACTGAAAGGTGTTTGTTTATACACCATGTGGGACCCACATACCTTTCGGAGTGGAATCAGTACAAAAAGACCAGCAAAACAGATCAAGAAAGAGTAGCCAGTCATCCAACCAACATGAAGTTCTTTATAAGTCCCTGGAGAATTTGCTCCTCCAGCCAGCTCATATGTTTTCTTGTTCAAAGCAAATAAGAAAGATCCAAATCCACCTAATATTCAAAGTCAAAAACCAATAAACATTTCACAAAACATATAGATAAAGATGATAACTTGAAAGATTTGAAGTGGAAAAATGTTAGAAAAACCTCCAATGGCAATGCTGTAACAAGCAACTGAACATGTCTGGATCATTGTGTTTTCATGTCTGGTAAAGGGAACAAACGGAATCCCTAATTTTTGAAGTACTTTTGTCCATGTTTTCATGTACACAAAAGCAAGAAGTGCAGCTGAGACATTAAGATTAGGAATCAAACCAGTTGTGAGATTTAGTTTCATGGCTATAACAGTGTAAATGCATCCCAAAATAACACTCGCAATAACTCCACGAATTGTGATCTGTTTTGTCCATGGTTGCAGTCTTTTTGAAGCTTGAAGATGATGATCATAATCATCATCTTTCTTCTCTTGTCCCACCTCCTCTCTTTCTTTTTCAATCTCACCTGTCCCCTTCATGTCTGTGTTCATTGTTAATTTAAAGTTTAAACACCAAAAAAAGAAAAGAAAATTGTACAATGTAGCAATGAATTACTCACCTTCAAGTTTCTCTTTACTTCAATACATAAAAGGATGAAGGATGCATGAAGTTATAATAGCAAGTCAACTGGCAGATGTTGCTTTCTCACTGTCCTGCCTTTTCTCCTAGAAAACTTGCATTTATAATATTGATATGTGTGTGTGGAGTGGGAGAGAGAAAGAGCAAATAGCCAATCAGTAAAGCTGCATATGAATACTGTCGTCATGTTGATCTACCACTAAAACTAAATAATTTGTGAGATGGCATGCTGTGTACTATTATTCTCACTAACTTACAAGGTGCAAACACAGTCATTGACTTCGCCTTATTTTACACTCATTGTCTTGAAAGAAATCAACAAGCATTCATATGATCCCAAGTTATAATCCTATTATTAAGGAGATATTAATGCTGTAATTTGATTGGTTGTGTGGGTCAATGAGATTCCTTCTGCTGGACTAGGAATCCCATCAAACTCCATGGAATATCTCCATGTTAGCAAGAATTAGAAGAATGATTTCATCACAAAAGTTGTATTTATAATAAGTTTTCTCGTACAATTGATGCTTTAATCCGTTTTTATGGTAGGGACTGAAGGTTCAATTGGAAATGGACTTAAAATCCCCAATTTAATGCAGAAATCCAAACCAACGCCAGCAAACAGAAAGATTAGAAGATTTTCTGATACAAAAACAGCACCACTGAAAGTATGCGACAATATGCTACCAGCTTCCAACTCCATTGGTGGTCCTCCTGCTAGTGTAGCAAGACCTGCGTTAAAATTTCAAAGGAAAACATGAATCCGTTAGGTTTTAATCATCATCGAGATCTTGTTAATGGCGTAGCTTTCTGAAATACCTTTGACAAAGCCAAAAGCTGCAGACGTTCCAGATTTGAGCTGAAAATTGTCTAGGTCACGACGAACAGCATAGCGGAAAGTAACACCAAATAACGCACAGCTGATGAGAGTAATAACTGACGGAAGGATTAACTGTGATGCGTCGGTCGCCTGAGATAAGGAAATAGGCAAGCCTGCCAAGGTGCCGACTATGGCGGAGATAGAAGCAGCTTTTACAGATTCAAATCTCTCTTTGTTTTTGTACATCGCTTCTCTTTCTGTTTCTGTCATCATAGGATTTTTATCTCCGACTTCACCTTCAAGTGAGCGTTCTGCTTCTTCAACCAGTGCTCTTGCTTCTGATAACTCCTTCTGGCATTCCTCAATCTGAATTCAATGTACGAAACATACATCTGTAATAAGAACTAGGAACAAATATTCTAAATATATAAATTGGAGAAACAAAGAAATTAACCTCGGAAGCTCTGGATTCGAGTTGATTGATGTATTCTTTTATCTTCTGATTTTCTATTTCCTGCTTTTCGATCTGAGCAAGTTCTTGCTTGGCCAATTCAACTCGCTGTGTAGCTTTATCCAATCCATCTAACAAAGTTCTATTTTCCTCGCTGTTCAGCAATTGGTTTACCCGGTCGTCGACTATACCCGACAGCAAATTCTTCAATCCCCCGCCATTGTTGTTCTGGTCGGCGCTACCATTATCAGTAACGGGGTTACTACATTTGACGGCGAATGAACCAGACCTCGAGGATGACGACGATCTGAAGGGTTTGGAGTGAATGTAAAATTGAATCTTCGTGAACTGAATCGAGGATTTTGGAGAATATATGAGTGTGGGATTGGGTGTGGTTGCCATGCTTCCTGGATAGCTTCACAAATGACGGTTTCAAGAACTCCTGTACGGTACTTTTGAAAGAAAGTGAAGCGAATTTTACGTAAATATTCTTTTAACTCCAACCATATAAAATGTTTTGGAAATATCAACTTGAAAAATAGAGTAAATTCGTTATTTGCCAGGAAAAGTTTTTGTAATTTTGTGAAATATAAAGATCAATATGTTATTTTGATATTAGTCAAGGACCCTTTATATAACTTTAGGAAACACATGGATTATTTGACTAACTTTGTTAATATGCAGGAACTACTTATGTATTGTAAACTTTGTGAAATACAGGGATCATTTATATTATTTTGTGAATAGTAGGGACCATTTCTAAAATTTTGTAAAATACAGAGACCACTTTGTGAAAGATAAGGAGAAATTGGTAAGGCCTGGTATGGAAAGCACACATAGAAGCTGAGTTGGCATACCAACCTACGCGCAAACACCGCACCGCCCTAGATGCGCGTAGGTGGTTTGTGGCATAGTACCCTTCACGGATGAAAAAAGTCAATCAAATGAGGGTATAGAAAGTAACGGTCGTATATCTGACCGTTCAATCTATTTTTTTAATTATTAAACTTTTAAATTTAAATAACATCTATTTACATCTTTTACTTATATATACTACACATTTTACCTATATTTTACACTTCTAAAACACAAACTTTCTTCTACTTTTTTTTTATCTCTACTCAAAAATGGACCCACATCAAAATACATCACTCACTCCAAACACCTCAAACACTTTAAATGATTTGTCAAACTTACATGCAATTGTTAAATTCTTCGATCCAACAACAGCCTTTATTCACTAACCTTGCATACAACCCACAATTCTACCAACAACAATGATCACAACAACAATTCATTCAACCCCAATTTCAAGGTTTTCAACAACAACATTCTCAACAATTTCAACCACAATAATTCCAAGCACAATCATCTTAAGTCTCATTATCTCAATCTCAAACTATAAACCTCAACAACGACGACGAATGGGTCTCATAAACACCACAACCATCTTAAAGAAGGCAACCAAAAGAAAAAGGGGGAAAAGCAGTGGCTTGGAACGAAAAAGAGGAGGAAGTTTTAGCGAAAGCTTGGATTATCATATTGTGTGACTCGGATAGAAGCAACGCACAATCTGGAGAAAGTTTTTGAAATTGTGTTTTAGATCACTTTCACGCGCTACTAGGAAAACAAACAGATCGGTCGTACGACGTTGTCAACGGGAAATGACGTGATCTACGAGCGGTTTGCACAAAGTTTAGTGGCATATTTGATAATCTAAAAAATATGCAAAAAAGTGGTTGCAACGACTTCAACATTTTATCAACCGCGTGCTACTAATTCAAAGTTACCAACAACAGTAAACCATTCGGTCGCCAAAAGCATGGGAAGTTTGTCATAAGGGTCCAAAATGGGTCCTTAATCTGGAGACATCGCATTCGGACTCGACCACCGGCTCCAACAAAATACTAAGAACTTCCGATTCGAACGTGAGTTTTGGTCTAGACCTCAATGATGAATTTGATGTTGTCGAGGTAGAGGGTCCACCGGAAGTCCAGCTTCATCGACCACCGGGAAGGGAAGCAAAACGGGTAGCATCTTCATGTGGAAAAGCAACCGCAACTAGCGACGACAGGCTTGTGGAATCCATAGATAAAACTCCAAGTTTTCTAGAAAAAAGTATCAATCAACGGAGGAAGCTCGTCACTGAAAAAGCGCTCTTACTGATCCAAATCATAAACACAAAGCCCCAATCGGATCTCAACCTAGAAAATCTAACGACATTTCTAAAAATCCAACAACTCCTCAAAAAATATGACAATTAGGTTCTAATATTTATGTTGTAGTTAATATGTTTAATGTTTTTTTAAGTAATTAGGATAAATAAGTAATTTATGATTTTATTTTTTTATGTTTTTTAAGTATTTTATGATTTAAATTTGTGTGTTTTAAATTAATGTAATGTGTTTTTAATTTAATGTGTGTTTGTATTTAAATTATGTTTTTAATTTAATCTAATAATGTCAAAAAAAAATTGTTGTTGAATGGTAATGGGTTTGTAGTGGAGCTGACATGACGTTGAGGTGGCATCACTTTTTGAGTAGGTTGAGTGTCACCATACCCGTTAGCCTAAATATGAAGATAGAATTACACGAATGGTCTATGTAGTTTGGTAGTTTGTACTTTGCACCTGTTGTCTCCAAATCTTATTTTGTATCTCTCTATTCTATTTTAACTCTATTAATTCTTTAAATAGTTTTTGTGTCTTTTATTTTAACTCCATTAATTCTTCAAATAGTTTTTGGGTTAGGTTTAGGAAATCTTCAATCCAACATTAAAATTTATACTAAATATTTTATTACATTAAAATCTATCATTTAGCCCAGCTTAAACTTAACAATATATATATTGTTGGTGAATAGTATAATACCAAATATAGTATTATATTATTTATCAATATTATATTTAGTGTTTCAATTTTCATAGTGCATATTATGTATGGTTGTCAAATTCGTAATTTTGATTGTAGGATCGTACGATCCTATAATCTTAACTAAATAAATCGATCTCGATCTTATTAGGATCATTTTTCAGTAAGATCGTAGGATCGTGACTATTTAAAAAAAAAATTCTAATATTTTTTAATGGAGTAACTACGTAGAATACCAATTTTGAATTGTTTATCACTAAATGATGTATTAAATATGTATTTTTTATGTTTTAAACAATTTATTGTTAACTGAATCTTACGATCACGATTTTGTAAAGCGAAAAACAATCATATGTAAGATATTAATCTTGACAACCTTAATATTATGCTTTATTTATTGTTTTTAACTTCTTTTATCATTAATTTTTTTATCTTATTATTTATTAAAATGGGATTGCCCATATTCCAACTCTTATGAAGTACAATCTATCTCTTTTGTTTAAATTTCACATCATCGTATCTCTCTACCATCAGCCCCTTCTACCAACTGAAAGTATGTTGCCTTCGTTAGAGAAACCATTTGTCCCTCAACCCTCCACTCCCCCCCCCCCCCCCTACTCTCTTTCTTTGTGAACTGTGATGCTTACCTTCCTGAAGCCCCTTGCTAATAAATATCTATTCCCCAGCCTCAATCTATGTTCGTACGACATCTTCTCACTTTGTTTAAACCCAAAAGAAGTTTCGCAGATTGTGTTCAAACCCAATAAAGATCATAAATATATGTTCGAAAAAGGAAGAACTAGCTCGTCGTTTTCATGTTCAAGATTACGAGATTCAAGAACTCAATTTTGTTGAATTCAAGTCTATATTTAAACAAAGTAAGATGAAAAGATGCTCGTCGTAATATTGATTCAGAATTAAGTTCAAAAATGTGGGTTCAAAGTATAATGTCAATAACCATGGTAGATTTTTCGAAATATAATGTTACAATAATAAGAAAAAGAAGTGTTGTATAATAATAATAATAATAATAATAATAATAATAATAATAATAATAATAATAAATAATGAATGAAAATGTGTTGTTTTCTTTCATTTAACCTAAAAAGGACCAAAAAGAACTTCTATATCTACAAAACAAAATATGACGTTATAATAACTATATCTTATGCCTTTAAAATCTAAATAGAAACAAGAAAAGTCTTACATTCAACAAAAAATAAATAATAAAAACAAAAAAACAAATGTTTTTATATTTAACTCTAAAGAACAATAAAAACAACTCACATCAATCCTCTATTATAATAAAAGAGTACTTTTATGTCATGTGGTATTTTTTCAGCCATCATAGCCTCTAAATTTACAGAGTGTAGTATCAAGTTTGCCTTTCAAATTAAATTAGAAAAGTCAAATTAGCTTATTTTCAGTTTTCCGTTATGATAGATGGTATCCAAAAAATTAACGAGCATTCAATGTTCCTAATAATCAGCAATCACCTATATTTTTGTTGTTGATTAGCAAGATCAAACCAATTTTCTGCCTTTAAACTCTGGATAGAAACAAGGAACGTCTTGCATTTAACAACAAAAAAACAAAAAACAAAAAAATCAAATGTTTTTGTATTAAACTCTAAAGAAGAACAAAAACAATTCACATCAATCATCTATTATAATAAAAAAAGTACTTTTATGTCACGTAGTATTTTTTTCAACCCATCTTAGCCTCTAAATTTACAAAGTGAAGTACCGATTTTGCCCTTAAAATTAAATTAGGAAAGTCAAATTAGCTTATTTTCAGTCCTTCGTTATGACATATGGTATCCCACAAAATTAGCAAGCATCACCGTTCCTAGAAATCAGCAATCACCCAGATTCACCGTTCCTAAAAGTCAGCAATCACCCAGATTTTTGTTATTGATTAGCAAGATCTGAACCAATTTCGTGGCAATACTCTCATTTCACCTCCAAATTCCATAGTTTCGCCTTCAATCATCACAGCTTCACTTATGTCACCATTATCTCTTAGATCACTAATCCTAAAGCCAACCACCACCATTTACCCACACATCTCCTAGTCCTTGAAAATTACCAACGTTGCTTTTTGAAAATAGTTCATAGTAGGCTTTTTCATATTTACTTGAATTTCATTATTCATGTATTTATTCTTTTTTCTCTTCTTGGTTATGGAAATTGGTTGCTTAAAGTGGCTTTTTAGGTCTTGAAGTTTCAGAAACCCTAATGCCATGGATATAGAAAACTCTTTGTGTTCTCAAGTACGCTCTTTGAGGATCAACGAGATAAAAATCGATCGTCACTCATTACCTAAATTTCACCACAAAATTTTGTATTGGCCACAATAAATTTTGATTTGGAAATTCCATAATGTAGCATTTCTATTCAATATACAATCCACTATGTGGTAATTTTTCTTAACAGCAGTCGGTTTGATTCAAGCCTGATACGAAGATGCCATTTATGTTCAAGCTCGGTCTCAGTGAGAGTAATTATGAGTAATTCCACACGAAAATACTTCCCTACTTGACAAAAATTCTTCTTTTAAGTTCAAATAGGTTTTTTTCCTACTTGATGTGTTTCTAAATCACTAATCCTATTTAAGTTCAAGCAAGTCGCATAACGGAGTTTGCAGGGCTGGTGGTTCGGGCTGCTACAAGTGCGGCAAGTCAGAGCACTTTAGCAAGGAGTGTTTTGCTTCTATCACCACTACACATACATCAAACCTAATTTGCTTTCAATGCAATCAGATGGGCCACAAGAAGGCCGAGTGCCCAAGTTTAGCATCAGGAGGACCAGTGGTAGCACCGTCCCTTGTTACCCTACGGATCACGGATGGCCGCCAGGGCAAGGCAGATGATCATGTGGTGAGGAGTCGGGCTTTTCAGTTAACTGCCGAAGAGGCGTGCCGTGCAAGCCCTTGGCCACGTCGTGAGATTTGGCAAAATTCCAAATTCTTCATTATGTGCTTAATCCTTACAGATCTAAGAACAAAACTTCATATCTACTACTTCTTAATGACTTAATGGATAAAGTTTCAAATTTTACTATTAGGACTCCATTCTAAGGCTAAATCTACAACCCTGACTCCATTAAGTCCTTAATGTGGCCATAACTTATACATGGCACCAAAAATCATCCAAACTAAGGTTTTTTTCTCATTCAACATATGGACCATTAGAGATACATAACAAACTTTGGAGTCCCTCAAACTCTAATAGCATTCATGGAAGGATACCAAAACTACCCAAAATGACATCAAACTTGAATCTAGAAGAAGAGGTGTCAAGGTAGGAACTTTATACCCCAAATAGCTTAGATAGTTGTAACAACGTAAATTTTTAAAACAATTTTTTTTTTATTTTTCAAACACAATAAACTCATCTAATAATCTCAAAATCTCATGTGTATCAAATATCATCACAATAACCATATCCCAAAATCTCAAAAACATAATCCTCTGCCAGTGTGTACAAATCATGTCGGCGCCTTCCCGCGATCCTCGCTAGTACCTGCAACGCATATCACATAAAACGGTAAGCATAATTGCTTAGCGAGTTCCCCAACACACCACATACAACACATAAGCCACTCGAGGCTATAACTCGATAAGACCCTCTGGTCAATGTGTCTCAGCGCGACCCTCCAGTCCCGTAGTTCGTTGGACCCTCCGGTCCGGTCTAAATCGTTGGACCCTCTGGTCCGGTCTAAATCGTTGGACCCTACGATCCGGTCTAAATATCATATAGCATACATAAATCACAATACACATAATCTCAAGTAAACACATAACACATAAGACCCTCCGGTCTGCACATGGATACCACTCTAGGTAATGTATAGTGAGAAGACTCACCTTGTATGATGTCTAGTAAACTCTCGTGCTCGATATCCCCGACCTAGCCTTCGCCTATCAAAATGATAATATCGCTAATCAATACTCTCCTCATGTTCTCATCTCTAAAGAATGGGTAGAAAACCATTCTACCCCTCCATTGACTTCTCGAGTTAACCTTCCACTCGACAGGTTACCACTGATCATGAATCGCGGGTCAACCCGATCCGACTCGTCGAGTTCTCTCATGGACTCGGTGAGTTTCCTCCATGGCAATACTCATTTGGCCTTCTGAGGTTAGATCTGTTTCTCTAACTTATAGATCTAACCTTCTAACACCCAAAAACCACGTAAAAGTCTGAACTTGAGGCTCATGCATGATGTATTTTTCTCTATACACCATTATGACTCCATTGAAGCTTCATAGCTTCAAGGTTCCAAAGTTACTCACTCAATGCAACCTACTTTCTGGTTCTCTGAACCTCACAAGGTCCAGATCTATAAAATAACCCGAAAAAGGGTTTGGATGCACCCAAAACCCCATCCAAATGGTGATACAAGCCCTAACTCAACAACCAAAGGAAATCTATTCAAACACCAAGGAAACAAGAGCTTGTACCAGAAATGACCTCCAATGAGCCTTTTTCCCCTCTAGCTCACAATAACTCTAGGGTTTCTCTCATGGGACGAAGACACTGGTAGGAAGGGCCAAGGAGGCTATAAGTGCCATTAAATAGGCCCAAACCTGAAAGAATTAGGGTTTCTGCCAACAGCGCTGACTCGGCGAGTCAGCTTGTCGACTCGTCGAGTCCATTCATTTTCCACGTCACTAAGTCGCAATCCTACTCGACGAGTTAAGGCGCCAACTCATCAAGTCACTCCTCATCATTTAGAAAATAATACTCATTTTATCATACCTAGAAATCCGGATGTTACAATTCTCCCCCACTAGAATCAAACTTCGCCCTCGAAGTCTTGCTCTGCAAACAACTCTGGATGTTGCTCCCGCATCTCCGTCTCCAGCTCCCAAGTCAGCTCAGACCCTCTCCGATGCTGCCACTGGACCTGAACCAAAGGCACCTCCTTGTTCTTCAAAACCTTGATCTTCCGATCCAAGATTGCGATCGGCCTCTTAATGTAATTCAGGCTCGCATCCACCTGAATATCCTCTAGTGGTACTACTGTCGTCTCATCGGCTATACACTTCCTCAACTGGGATACGTGGAAAGTATCATGAATTTGGCTCAAATCCATAGGTAGCTCTAAACGGTATGCTACCTTACCCACTCTCGCGGTCACCCTGAACGGACCAATGTATCGGGGCCCTAGTTTGCCCCTCTTCCTGAACCGGATCACTCCTTTCCAAGGACATACCTTCAGGAGTACGAAATCTCCAACCTGGAACTCGAGTTTGGATCGCCGCCTATTCGCATAAATCTTCTGGCGGCTCTGGGCTGTCAGTAACCTCTGTCTGACCTGTTGGATCTACTCGGTCGTCTTAATCAGTATCTCAGTGCTACCCATCACTCGCTGCCCAACCTCTCCCCAACAGGTGGGAGTCCGACACCTCCTCCTATATAAAAGCTCAAAGGGAGACATACCAATACTCGAATGGTGGATGTTGTTGTAAGAAAACTCACCCAAAGGTAGGTATGTGTCCCAACTTCCCCTGAAGTCCATAACACATGCTCGGAGCATTTCCTTGAGCATTTTTATTGTTCACTCACTCTGGCCATCCGTCTGTGGGTGGTAAGCAGTACTGAAGTGAAATCTCGTACCCAACTCCTCATGGAACTTCTTCTAGAACCTGGAAGTGAAACGTACATCTCGGTCTGACACAATCGAGATCGGCACTCCATGCCACAATACCACCTCTCTCACATATGTCTCTGCCAGCCTCCCCGTAAAAGCGCTCTCACTGATAGCAAGGAAGTGAACGTTCTTGGTCAGCCGGTCTACAATCATCCAAATTACATCAACACCTCTCGCGGTCCTCGGAAATTTGGTGATAAAATCCATAGAAATTTGTTCCCACTTCCATTGGGGAACCTCTAATGGCTGCAATTCGCCATGCGAACGCTGGTGCTCGACCTTAACCCGGCGACAGGTCAAGCACCTCTCTACTACCCATGCAACATCCCTCTTCATACAGGGCCACCATTAGTCTCTCTTCAGATCCAAATACATCTTAGTGTCCCCGGGATAGATCAAAAATCTCGATCTATGCGTCTCCTCCATCAGAGTGCTACGTGCCCCGCCCGTATACGGCACCCAAATCCGACCACGAAAGGTCATAAGCCCTCGGCTATCCGTTACAAACTTAGATACCTGTCCAATCACTCGCTACCTCTTACGATTCTCCGATCTCACAGCCTCTGCATGGGCCTCTCGAATGATATCCCACACCAGAGTCATCATCGTCATCCTCATACATATATCTCGAATCGGAGCACTCACTGCCCTGCGGCTCAGAGCATCGGCTACCACGTTAGCCTTGCCCGGGTGGTACAGGATCTCATAGTTGTAATCCTTTACCACATCCAACCATATCCTTTGGCGCATATTCAGGTTGGGCTGATCCATCAGATACTTCAAACTCTTGTGGTCCGTGTATATGGTACATCGAACCCCATACAAATAATGGCGCCATATCTTGAGGGCGAACACCACTGCCCCTAATTCCAAATCGTGGGTGGGATACCTCGTCTCATGAGGCTTTAGCTGCCTCGATGCATATTCTATCACGTGCCCTCTGGAAGGGCTAACACCGCACCCAACCCCGATATAGACGCATCACAGTACACCACGAAATCCTTCATTCCCTCCAAAAGGGCTAACATCGGGGCTTCGCATAATCTCCTACGAAGGGTCTCAAACAAGGTCTACTACTCGACACCCCAAATGAAAGCAACACCCTTCTGGGTCATTCTGGTGAGGGGAACGACAATCTTGGAGAAATCTCTGATAAATCTCCAATGGTAGCCGACCAACCCCAGGAAGCTCCTGATCTCGGTGGGGGATCTCGGCACCTCCCAACTCATGAAAGCCTCAATCTTGGCCGGATCGACCAATATCCCATTTTGATTTACGAGATGTCCCAAGAACTGGACCTTTCATAACCAAAAATCACACTTGGAGAATTTGGCATAAAGCCTCTCCGATCTCAACACTCCAAGGATCTCCCTCAGATGTTCCTCATGTTGCTCTCTAGATCTCGAATACACTAGAATGTCGTCGATGAACACAATCACCGATCGATCCAACATCGGTCTGCATACTCGGTTCATGAGATCCATGAACGTCGTTGGTGCGTTGGTGCGCCCAAAAGGCATCACCACGAACTCGTAATGCCCATAACAAGTCCTGAACGCTGTCTGGATATCCTCATCACGCACCCTCATCTGGTGATATCCAGACCTCAAGTCTATCTTGGAAAACCAAGACGCTCCCTACAACTGATCGAACAGATCGTCGATCCTCGGTAGTAGATAACGGTTCTTGACCGTCAACTTGTTCAACTCCCGATAATTGATGCACATCCGGTGCGAACCATCCTTTTTCTTGAAAAAAAGGATCGGCGCTCCCCACGACAAGCTACTCGGTCGGATGAATCCTTTCCCCAACAGCTCTTGAAGCTGCGAGAAAAATTCATGCATCTCTGGTAGCACAAGGCGATAGGGTGCCTTGGCAATAGGCGCCGCTCCTGGAACCAAATCAATATGGAACTCCACATGCCTCTCCGGAGGCACATCCGGAAATTCCTTGGGGAAAACATCCAGGAACTCACGCACTATTGGAACCTCATCGACAGAACTCGGCCTTACTGTGGCAACTCGTGTATCCATCACATAGGCTACAAACCCTCTACAGCCCTGTTGCAGACTCTGTCTCTCCCTGTTAGCCGAGCAAAATGCTGACCCAGATCGGGTACCCTCGCCATACACCATAAGTACTCCCCCACTAGGGTCTCGTATGGTCACCAACTAACGCTCGCAGTCGATAACAGCTCCGAATCGGCTCAACCAGTCCATGCCCACGATGACACAGACATCCCCCATCGCAATCGGTACCAGGTCTATCGGGAACTCAACATCGAAAATCTCTAGTACACATCCTCGAATCACATCAGTAGCACACACTGCATGCTTGTCACTTATAGAAACTCGTAGAGGTCGGCTCAACGCCTCTCGTCGGATACTGATGTGTTGACTAAATGCTAATGACACAAAAGATCGACTCGCACCGGAGTCAAATAACACCAAACCAGGTACATAACTCACAAGAAAAGTACCTATGCATACCACAATATAAGCACACTATGTAACGCCCGCAGATCCGGGCTAGTCAATTTAGAGGCAATAGGGGTCGAAAACGACTTTTCGACAAAAAGATTATTTAGAATAAATAATCTTAACCAAGTTGTAGAATATGTCACAGGGTTTCCGTACATATAAAGAACGCCGAAATCCGAGTTATAACGAAGAAGTTATGACCCGTCGAAGTTTCGCGTCGGAACCGGCACGACGCCGGGAAGCGTAAATAGTAAATTTATGATAGAGCGAGATTTAGATTTAGCGCTCTAAACGAAAGTCGTAGAATATGTTAAACTAAGAACTTCGATAAAAAGAACGCCCAAATCTGACTTCGTACGAAGAAGTTACGATTTTTCAAAGTTTCGGATTAGCAGTGTACAGTCCGAAATTCGAATATTAGATCGAGCGATTTTTAGCCGACACAACCTAAACGAGAATTGAAGATCTCATTATTAGTAGCGTAACAATAAAAAGACAGACGAAAATGGACATCGGATGAAGAAGTTATGAGATTATAACGGACTAATCATGTCTCGGCCTGTTAAAAATATAACTTTAAAAATAAATTCAAAATTAGCCGAAGGAGTCTAAATGAAAGTTGTAGAGTGCGTCTCCACCTACGCATGGATATAAAGAACGTCAAAAACGGAGTTCGTATGAACGAGTTACAAATTATAATAGCATATTTACGTATTAAAATAAAGTATAAATCATATATACGTACACACATATATACATATGTATATATCATTAGAAAGGTATCGACGATGCGGTCATTATAAGACTAATGTTGAGTTCTTTCGACATTAGTTTGGTACAAATATCTTTAAATCTATTTAAAATAGTATTATAAAGGGGTGTTTAGTTGTTTATATAACTATAAGGTCATTAAGTAATTCTGGGAGATAGTTTTTGTAAATTCAATTACTATAAATAAGAGGCTTGGGCTCTCATATTTCTTGCACCATTCTCTTGATTCAAGAGTCTTTCTCTCCTTATCCCCCGAGCATTTCGGTCCCTCGTGATTCGACTTCTCTTTCTGTAGTTTTAGTATAGTAAGGTGAGCGCTGAAGCGCTGCACAAATCTTTCTTAGAAAGATTCAGCGACGAAGTTCTGCCCCTACAGAGCCCGACTCCTAGCTAAAATCCCCTTGTAAGTAAGTTATGCTTACCCTATTTTAAATATAGTTTATATTTAAAATTAGTATTGTTATTATAAATTTATAATAAATATTTGAGCTATTATTATGACTTATATAAGTGTCGTTATAATATCTTTTTAACTACTCACGGTACGGGGAATCTGGTTTAAAGGGCCGCATAGGGTTGTTGGATTTCAGAAGTGCTATATGCCAAAATGGTCCTGCCCTCCGGTGTTTTATGTCTGGCCCCTGTCTGTACATAGTGGTTGGAAAGTATTGTTTAAACGCTTATATAATAATAATAATAAGACTAATAATTAGTCACGGTAAATATTAGACTAAAATCTAGTGGTAATAATACTAGGTTTCGTCGAAGGAAATTATTTTAAAGTAAACGAAGCGTTGTCCGAGTACCGAGTCACCACCTTCTCAAGTGAGTGCATAGTTACTTTCATCTTACACATAGATATGAAGTATTTAATATATATTACGTGTTGTGAGTGCATAGTTACTTTCATCTTACACATAGATATGAAGTATTTAATATATATTACGTGTTGTGAGTGCATAGTTACTTTCATCTTACACATAGATATGAAGTATTTAATATATATTACGTGTTGTGAGTGCATAGTTACTTTCATCTTACACATAGATATGAAGTATTTAATATATATTACGTGTTGTGAGTGCATAGTTACTTTCATCTTACACATAGATATGAAGTATTTAATATATATTACATGTTGTGAGTGCATAGTTACTTTCATCTTCCACATAGATATGAAGTATTTTATATAAACTACGTGCTATGTGTGCATATTATCTGAATACTTGTTGTCTATGCTGGTTGAACGTTTTATACATGTTTTAAAGGACTTAAATTGTATACGTATCTTATATATACGAAAATGTTGGGTATGAGATGGGTAGATGAATGATGAGAGATAGAAGATGACGTGAGTATACGTTGGTAGCTATGGATTTAGTACCTGTTGGGAACTGGTAGCTATGGACTTAGTACCTATTAGTTAGACGCTGGTAGCTAAGGATTTAGTACCTGTAGGAACTGGTAGCTATGGACTTAGTACCTGTTGAACATTGGTAGCTATGGACTTAGTACCTATTAGATAAAGACTAGTAGCTATGGATTTAGTACCCGATGAATAGACTATAACAGCTATGGAATTAGTGCTTTATGAACGAACATTGGCAGCTATGGATTTAGTGCCAGTCCTATAACCCTGGAAGTAAGGGACTTCGGAATAAACGAATGCAGGAGAGATGACTCTTAGGTTAAATCCTTAAAGAGTAAAGAAGATAATGGGGATGGGTAATTGGGTTGATCGTTTGATTGAACATAATAATTATATTATTGTGGGTTGAAAACCCTATGTACTCACCAAGTTTCCCAACCTGACCCACTCAGTTTATGTATATCACAGGTGACGAAGTGAAGTGACATTACACTGAGAGATTTAAAAGAGATGTAGATCACTAGTGTAAATCATTGTAAGTTCTGTTTATGCTTATGTTTCGGTATTAACGATGACATCCCAAACATTTTAAAATGAAATAAATACGTTTCTTCGAAAATGTTTTAATAACGTATTTACCATGTTTTTCTGGGAACAAATTCCGCAACCTTTTTATAAAATGAAGTACTCTGATTTTTATAAAGCATAAACAAAATCGGTCTTTTCTGGCCGTGATTTTGGGGATGTCACACAATATCTCGAACTCAGAATAAGTAAATAAAAGAATGCATACCAGCCACGACATCGGGCGTTGTGCGGACCTCCTCCGTTGTCAAATGAAAGGCTCTCCTGCGAGTCTTCGGTGCCTCAGCCTTCACTGGCCGAGCCTCGGTGGCTCTAGTAGCAGTAGGTGCAGATCTCTAAGTTGATCCCTGAAGTAGCTGTGGGCACTCGGCCTTCCCATGGCCAGTCTGGTTGCAGTGGAAGCAAACTGCAAACCCCTTGGGGCAATCCCTCGCGAAATGCCCCTCCTTGCCACACTTATAGCACACCCCTGCTCTGCACACTCCCTCATGGCTCTTGCCGCACTTCCTGCAAGTGCGGCCCTTCGGACCTCCAGATCTCGAATCAGCGGGCTTTGTCCGCTTGGCTGCCGGCTGAGACTGTGTCGGCCGTCTATCCCTCCTTTGAGACTCGGCCTCCTCCCTAGCCTAAGTCTCTAGCTCAATCTCCCTCTTCTGGACATTTGCCTGGAGCTCGGAAAATGTCCAGTATGTCGAGTTCGCCAGGGACTCACGAATGTCCCTCCTCAGTATACTCAGATTTCGACTCATGCTCGCCTGCTCAAAAGACACATGTTCAGGGCAAAACAACGCCCTCTCGTGAAACATCTGTGTAATCACAGTCACGAACTCCATCCCCTTCTTGAGGGACAAGAACTCCTGACCTAGACATTCCCTCTCCATAGGGGGGACATACACATATCGGAACATGGTGGTGAACCTCTCCCAGGTCACCGCTGTAATCTCTACAGGAGTAAAGTCAGTCGTCACAAACTTCCACCAATCCTTCCCTCCCAAGCGAAGCTGGTTCAGCGCGAACCGTACACTCAGGTGCTCCAGACAAGAACATGTGTAGAAGCATCCCTCAATGTCAGAGATCCATCTCATTGCGGCTATCAGATCCTAAGTCCCATCAAACTCTGGTGGTTTCGTGTTGCTGAACTCCCGGTACAACAACAAGTCACCCCCTTGTGGCCTAGCAATGGCAATGGTTGCGGTGGCCGCAGCAACAACATCATCGGTAAGAGCATCATATCGCTCATCAAATGTCTCGATCAGCATGGTCTTGATAGACCCAAACATCTTTCGTATCGCAGCTTGAATGGCTGCAACCACCTCATCATGAATCATCTTGTGAATCTCATCATCGCTAACACCGCTAGTCCTGGAGTGTGGCGCGTACCCACCATAATTTCTCTGAAATACAACACAAAAGAAATCAGAGACTCGCTCGAGCACTCTCGCACTCTATCACTCAACCCTACTTGCTCCTTAGTACCCTAAGGATTCTTACTTGGGCTGTTCACTGATCCAATGCTTTCAGTAGTACATGCCCTTATACTACCTTCCACACCACATCAGTAATCACTCCAAGTCCTCCTCCTAGGATTCCAGTTCACAAGTACCTATATCTCGATGAGTGCATGCTACCACCCAGTGGACCTCTCATAAGCTCCTCTCTGCTAGCTACTCATACTCAATAAATTCACAGTAGCAGTGGCTCCTAGGCTAAGGCATCACAGATCAGGCCCACTCTAGTCCTAGATATGAATACCTAGCCTAATCTTGCATGCATAGCATATCACATAATATCTCATAACACATATTGTAAGGGTATTTTGGGAAATCACCGTTCGGGCGCTGGCAGATCGTACACACTGCTCCGTTCTGCTTTTCTCAAAATCTTTTACTCTTTTTATAAAAATTGTATCTTTTATGGAAAATTTTCTCAAATCCTCAGTTTGAGTTCAGATACGCCCGAAGGTGCATCCGAATCCCTCAAACCAAGGCTCTGATACCAACTTGTAACAACGTAAATTTTTAAAACAATTTTTTTTTATTTTTCAAACACAATTAACTCGTATAAATATTCTTAAAATCTCATGTGTATCAAATGTCATCACAATCACAATATCCCAAAATCTCAAAAACATAATCCTCTGTCAGTGTGTACAAATCATGCTGGCGCCTTCCCGCGATCCTCGCTAGTACCTGAAACGCATATCACATAACACGGTAAGCATAAATACTTAGTGAGTTCCCCAACATACCACATACAGCATATAAGCCACTCGAGGCTATAACTCGATAAGACCCTTTGGTCAATGTGTCTCAGCGCGACCCTCCAGTCCCGTAGTTCATTGGACCCTCCGGTCCGGTCTAGCTCGTTGGACCCTCTGGTCCGGTTTAAATCGTTGGACCCTCCGATCTGGTCTAAATATCACATAGCATACATAAATCACAATACACATAATCTCAAGTAAACACATAACACATAAGAACCTCCGGTCTGCACATGGAGACCACTCTAGGTAATGTATAGTGAGAAGACTCACCTCGTATGATGTCTAGTAAACTCTCGTGCTCAATATCCCCGACCTATCCTCCGCCTATCAAAATGATAATATCTCTAATCAATACTCTCCTCATGTTCTCATCTCTAAAGAATGGGTAGAAGACCATACTACCCCTCCATGGACTCCCTTGAATCAGTGTGACCAAGCTCCCAAGTTCAACTAAAGTCAACCCAGTCAACGGCCCAACTTTGACCAGACTCATCGAGTGCACTCGAGTGACTCGGCGAGTCCATGTGTGTCCTCTGATTCCTCCTAAGGCCTCACTCGACTCGTCAAGTTAACCTTTCACTCGACGGGTTACCACTGATCACGAATCGCGGGGCAACCCGATCCGACTCGTCGAGTTCTCTCATGGACTCGGCGAGTTTCCTCCATGGCAATACTCATTTGGCCTTATGAGGTCAGATCTGTTTCTCTAACTTATAGATCTGACCTTCTAACACCCAAAAATCACGTAAAGGTCTGAACTTGAGGCTCATGCATGGTGTATTTTGCTCTATACACCATTATGACTCTATTGAAGCTTCATAGCTTCAAGGTTCCAAAGTTACTCACTCAAAGCTACCTACTTTCTGGTTCTCTGGACCTCATAAGGTCTAAATCAACAAAATAACCCGAAAAAGGGTTTGGATGCACCCAAAACCCCATCCAAATGGTGATACAAACCCTAACTCAACAACCAATGGAAATCTATTCAAACACCAAGGAAACAAGAGCTTGTACCAGATATGAAGCTTGAATAAAGACGAAGCAGATCCACCAACTCTCCTCTGAGATCCTTGCAACACTCTTGACCTTCTTCTTCAAAGAAATGACCTCCAATGAGCCTCTTTCCTCTCTAGCTCACAATAACTCTAGGGTTTCTCTCAAGGGACGAATACACTAGTGGGAAGCGCCAAGGAGGCTATAAGTGCCTTTAAATAGGCCGAAGCCCGAAAGAATCAGGGTTTTTGCCAACAACGCTGACTCGGCGAGTCAGCTTGTCGACTCGTCAAGTCCATTCATTTTCCACGTCACTAAGTCACGATCCTACTCTACGAGTTAAGGCGCCAACTCGTCGACTCACTCCTCATCATTTAGAAAATAATACTCATTTTATCATACTTGGAAATCCGGATGTTACAATAGTTGAAGATGATGATGGATCCAATCTTTCTCTTTTGCTTCTTTGCTTCCTTGTGAGCTTCCTTTTTCTCAAGCCTCACCAAAATCCAAGGAATAAGCTTTATGATCTTCATGGAGGCTAGGGTTTTGTGGGAGATAGATTAGAGGTTGAAGAGGATTCCTTAATCGTTGAGATTAGGTGTTTAAATAGAGAGAAAACCCTAAAAATCATGGGCTTGTACTACATCAGTTGTCACGATGTGGGCTTCCTCCTGCCACGTCGTGGCGACCATCCAAACGTGCATTCCTGTATTAGTCACGCCACGTCGTGGTGCTCCATTGTAACGCTTGGTCCAAATATGAATTAATTCGAATTATTTTTTTAAATATTAGAAGGATCTCGAAGAGTAGAAAGCTTTCCAGCCGCGTAGATGGGAGGACCTACTCGACGAGTTGACTATGGAAATGAAAACCCTAATTTTGGGGCTTTGTACTCTATTTAAAGGATTTAACATCTAGGTTTGGCCTCCTTACCAGCCTCCTTGCCCAGTTAAAACCCTAGAATCGCCTTCCCCTCTTGTTCATTGAGTTTTGTGAGTGTTGAGTGATTGTTTGAGATCTTTGAAGGAGGTTTTGAAGAGAGAGGTATCAAGCTTGGAGGAGTGAACTTGGATCCAGAAACTCTACAAAAAAGGCTGCATCTTGGAGTTATAAAGTCATAACCTTGACATGTAGCTTACTAGATCTCATTTTTTGTAGTTTTGGACTTGGTTTTGGGACTTTGGCTTGGATGTCCAAAGAAAATAGGTTTCCAGAGGTTGAGGGTGTAGATCTGGCCTCTATAAGACCTCTAGAGGATTAAAGTTGCAAACTTTAATAACCTCCATGTCCCATTCATGCAATATGTCCATTATGAAGCCAAAAATGAACCTTAGAGGGTGGTTCTGTCATGCATGGACGTAAAGTTGGAAACTTTACGTGATTAAACCACCTTAGGACCTCATATCTATAATATGGAACGTTGAAGCAAGGGTTAGAGGCTTAATGGGTCAAGGCCCTCCTCAAAGGAACTAGGGTTTGGGTCTAAAGCTTATTAGATGATCTTAGGGGTAAAGTTGGATACTTTACCCTTCTGGACGTCTCTATGGTTAGGGATCTGAAGTTTGGAACCTTTGGATTCAAGAAAAAAGGGCTTAATGCATCAAGTGAGTTGACAGACTGAAGAACTCAACGAGTTTACAAGGGAACTCGGCAAGTTGGGTTGAGGTTACCCCGATTCTGTTGGAAACTGGAGGAACTCGACGAGTTGTAGGAAAACTTGACGAGTTGGATCGCAACATCGTGATTCTGGCTTTGGGATGGACTCGACGAGTTACATAGATAACTCAACGAGTTAGGTCAACTCGGAGCGTTGACTTTGACCTTGACTAGAGTTGACTTTTAAAGGTTTGAAGGGTTGAGTTGTATCTAAGGAGTTGTTTATGATTAAGGAGGTGGCAGAGCCGATACTTGGAGTTTGGACCTACTCGGCTACAGTTCGCATTTAAGGTGAGTCTCCTCACCATACCAATGAGTCGAAGGCACTAAGGCCGGCCCATTATATGTTATGAGGAATGCTAGTTGATTACGTGATATTTGTGATATGCTAGTTGTTCTTGTGATACTCGCATGGAAGACCCCGAGGGGTTCCCATGGCAATGGACTAAGACCATGCGGTGGTTCCCATGCCATTCAATGTAAGACCTTAGAGAGTTTCCATGACATCTTAGTATGTTTGCATGTTTAGCTTATATGACATTTCTGTGGTTAGCTAAGACCATGTGGGGGGTTCCCATGGCAGGTAGTTAAGACCATGTGGGGGTTCCCATGGCAGTGGGTTAAGACCACGTGGGGGTTCCAGTGGCACCCGATGTAAGGCCATGGAGGGTTTCCACGGCATCCTTATATGTTTATATGCATGGATTATGTAGCTTATATGGCTACTATGGTTTATGTGATTATTAGGATTGTGTGGGTATGTTATGGGGAACTCACTAAGCGTTAGCTTACAGTTTGTTGGTTGTTTTAGGTACTTCAGGATCTAAGGGAAAGAGCTCGGCGTGATGGCGCGACATGCACTCTCTGGCATTTTATTTGGGACAATCTGATGTTATGAATAAACTATTTTATGTTATGGATTTTGAAAAGAAATGTGATTGGAATTTTATATTTTATGGAAATGATTTCGTTACTTAAAACTAAAAAAAATTATTGGAAATTTGGGATGCTACATCCATTCACCACGTCATGGAACTAGATTTTTCCCAAAAATCTTTCCTTTGATCCCTCAAAGCCCTCATATGATCCATTCTGGAAAAACAGGTGTTACATTTTTCCTTGTTGCTTATTTAATATATTAGATTTTATTGTGAACCCATGATTAATCTTGGGATGTAATTGTTTTAATTTTTATAGAATTATGTATTTGTTAGAATTTTTTTTTTTGATAATCCCCAATTAGTTAAGTGTAGAAAATATGGGTTGTTATAGTGAGCAGAGTTGTAATTTTCTTTTTCTTGTCCCTATACTCATTCTACCAATCATGATAGCATATGAGCTTGAAACATGAATCTTCTGTATGTGTAGTTACTTTGCAAAAATTACAATATCGATCATTTTGATTCTTTATTATGTATTCTTTTTTTACCTTTGTACTGAGAGTTATTACTCTACTTCTTAAAATTATTGTTTGAGTTTAAAGATTTCACAAACATGGTAGCCATATCATCAACGATAGATAAATTAATTTGCACTTCCCTCTGTTTTTCAACTCTTAGGGCCATAGAGTAAGCTTCATGAACACTAGGCAAATGATCTAGTACAAGGATCTAATTACGTAGATTATCATATATATATATATATATATATATATATATATATATATATATATATATATATATATATATATATATATCACTTAATCTTGTCAAGAATTGCATAAGTCTTGTCATTGTAGTAATTTTAGATATGTTCTTAGCAGAACCACACGTATCATGGTGGTAAAGGAATCAAACAATTAAGCTCATCCCATAACTGTTTCAAGCGAGTGTAATACTTTGAGAGTGAATCATTACCTTGAATAATTGAAGCAATTTGCCTTTGAAGTTGATAGATCAATGGTACAATGATTTCACCAAAGTGTTCTTCTAATTCGTTCCACAATTCCTTTGCAGTTATAGAAAAATAATTATTTTATAGATCTCCTTAGAAATCGAATTCAATAACCATGTTCATACCATGAATTTTGTGTTGATCCAATCAACAATCTCATTTTCACCATATTCAGGCTTCGAAGAAGTTATGTCAATTTATCCAAGCTTCTTCTTGGCTCCCAAAGCAATTTGAACATAAAACTTCCATTGAAGGTAATTTTCATTACCAGTAAGAAATGTCGAAACTAAGAACATGTTTGGAGAATCATCTCCTTATTGAACTCCCGAAGCATTCGAATTATTATTATCAACAACAATCGAAGAAGAATTAAGAGTACTCATTGTGATAAGATGAAAAGATCAAATCGATTGAAAAAAATAAGAACATAGTGTAATTTGCAGAAGATCATATCTCAAGCTCTAATACAATTTCAAGATACAATATATGAATTAGAAGATAAGGAAGACGGAATTGAAAGGTAATAATTCGTGTATTGATCAGTATAACCATTACATCAATGAAAGAAATATTTTTATAATAATTATACATGAGCTAACTATGCTTGGGTAAACTAACTATCAAGCTAATTGTTTCTAACTAACATCTAACAATATAATTAGCAAGTGTTTGGTACATGATAATCATTACATACATTATGTTGGAGCTATGTAAAAGAATATCACACCGACATCTTTAGTTGACCTGGCGAACTTGATAATCGGTTAAGTCGATATCTCTGAGCATTCTGGTCAATATTGTTGGGATTATTTTACATTCCTATTTGTAAGGAAAGACTCACAGGTTGTGAATTTTGTATATAAACAATTACATCATAGAGGCACAATCGATGTGAAATTTAAGTAGTTTTAAGAGTGTTAACTTGTGAGTTTTGTGATTAAATCCTTGAGTGTTTCTCATCAAAGAAAATTCCTTTGGTTTAAGGGGGTTGATAAATACTTTTTTATCACATTGCACAAACAATTTAGTATGATTACACCTTAGAAATATTAGGAATAATCAACAGAATCAATTACATTAAATAGTTGATTTATTTTATCTTGTAAATTATTCTCTGTATATCTTCTTGTAATAACTTTATTTTGTTATAATATATATATATATATATATATATATATATATATATATATATATATATATTCAAATCTTCCCTTTCAATTATCATATGGTATCAGCCAAATTTTTCTAAAAAGTTCATTCTCTCTCTCTCTCTACGTTCTCCATTCTCCTTCCTCTGTAACTTTGACTAGTCTGCCATGTCTTCTTCCTCTTTAACCACCGACAGCACCCTCCCAATGGCCACTATTTTGCACATGATTTATTTTAAACTCTCTCCAGTAACTATCTTCTCTGGAAAAATCATATGATTCCAATTTTCATTGTTCAGAAACTCATGGGACACATTGATGGATCTTCTTCATCACCTTCTCCTATTATTGTTACAGAAGGTAAAGAATCTCCCAACCCTTCTTACTCTGTTTGGCGTGATGCAGATCAAAAGGCTCTCATTCTCATCAATGCTTCTTTCTCTGAAGAAGAAGCGGCTGAGATTCTTGGTCTCACTGTTGCCCACTCTGTTTGGTTGGCTCTTGAAAATGCCTACAGTAACTCTTTTGTCGAGCGAATTCAGAATCTCCATGATCAACTCCGGAAAATCACCAAAGGTACTATTTCTGTTTCAGAATTTGGTCAAAAATTCAAGGATATTTGTGACCAACTATTCGCTATTGGTCATGTTGTCAATGAGATGGACAAAGTTCATTGGTTTCTTTGCGACTTGGGTGCATCTTTTGAGACCTTCTCAACATCGATTCGAATAGCCTATACACGCCCCTTATTTCGTGATTTACACTCTCAGGCGGAGAGTCATGAAATGTTTTTACACTCTCTCCATGGATATGTTGCACCTCAGGCTGCCTCCTACTGTGATACTCCCTTCAATAACAATCGGGTCTATTTTTCTGGCGATAGAGGGCGTAGGAAGCGTCCTCATCATTGTCAGTTATGCAGAAAAAATGGTCACTACGAAAATCAATGTCCCAATCTTGCTTCTTTTGCCTCTCAAGCATCACCATTAGATGCAAATCTTGCACAAGCTTTTCAGGCATAATGCCATGTTACCCAAAATGCACCAGATTGGTACGTCGACGCAGGTGCAACGACTCATATGACTCCTTCTCCAGACAAGGTTAATCATGCTAAACCATACATGGGTGATGCAAACGTGACTTTTGGAAATGGTAACTCTTTTTCTATCTCTCATATGGGTAATTCTTCCCTAAAAATTAACCTTAAATTACGGGATGTCTTACTTAGCCCTGTCGAAAATACCCGTTACCCGAATTACCCGCCCGATTTTTTCGGGTATCGGGTAATTCGGATATCGGGTTAATTTTTTCGTTATTTGGGTAACCCGATTTTTTTAGGTCAGGTAAAGGGTAAGTGTATTGGGTTTCGGGTATACCTAAATTACCCAAAATATATATAACAAATAATGGCCCAATATGGCAATATCCCTTTTATCCGTCTCAATTCCCAAATCACAACCCAATTTACCTCGTTCTATTTTCTCTATGTAAAATATTTTCTCTATGTAAAAAAAAAACCTTGTCTGCCTCTTCATTCGTCACCGTCGATCATCGTCGCCACCTCCTCATCGGTCATCAGGTGGTCGTTGGCTCGGCGCTGCCTCGCCGATCATCAGGTGTTCGTCGGCTCATCACAACGTCACTTCAGCTCGTCACCACTCCAGGAAAAAATCACGGATTTGAACTTCAAACTCAAATGTAAGTTATAACAACAAATTGATCCTCTTTTTGACATAGCAAATTAGAATACTAGTGCAACTTTGAATGAGGCTCTTGTGGCTTTAAAGAAAGAGCAAAAGCATTGGTTTTATTTTACAGTTTACAATTTGTTGGGATTCATCTTGATTATGATTGGCATGGCGACAGGGCCCTATGTTTGTGTGTGTTTGGGAAACTAATAGTATTATTTGTTTTGGCTTTCGTTCAGTTATATTTGTTTTCCAAATCTGATGATACTTTTCTGTAGATAAATTGGTGGGTTTTACTATAGAATTGAAAGCTTGATCCACAATTATTGCTGAATTTTTTTTTGAACAATGCGTTGGGTGATGAGAAGTACTTCATAAAACATTATGTTTATAATATAAGAATAAGCAAATGAAATTATATTTCGAGTTGCATTGGAAAACAGTTAAAAGAGGTCAAATACATAACTAGACAAGTGTTTACAATTTGCTTTTATTTTACAGTTTACAATTTATTTTACAATTTACAATTTGTTCAAATGTTTAGTATAATATATATCATAAACTAGAAAAGATTCACCCAAAAGAAAAGTTATAACTTTGTTCGAATTCATCTCTTCTTTTATTTAGTTGTAGAAAAAATTTGTACTCTTCATTTGTTTTGGCTTTCGTTCTTCATTTTTGTAAATCTTATTTGGAAACAAAATTAATCAAGAGACATAGATTAGGCCCCACAAGATGAAGTAATGAAAATGGAACATTAATTGTCATATTAAGGCCTCGTCCAAAAATATAGTATGTGAAAAGAAGGAGCAAAGAAGGAATATGATAATGTGTGTAAAACTGGAACTTCCAAATAAAACTATGCCACGAAATTTACTACCTAAATGGATAAGCTTAATTGAAAAACTAAGTAAAGCACATAATTTTTTTTTTCTGTTTTTTGCATAGAAATATGCTATTCATCGCTTTCATTGAAATATTTTGCTAGCCTATTATTGATGAAATATGTTTTACATCAGCAGTTTATCTGTTTTTTTTCCTGTTTATAACTTTTTTTTCCTGATTTTTATGTCTTTAACAGTTTTTCTGTTTTTTTTCTTGTTTTAGATGTCAAAAACGGATGACTATATTGAAGTGGAAGATGGGACGATTGAAGTTGACAACCCAACCAATGATCAAATTCCACAAGAAAAATAGAAAAAAAAACTAAAGAATCCAACCCAAGATCGAAAGTTTGGAAAGAATTTGAAAGGTATAAGGACGAAAAGGGTGTTCAAAGATGCAAATGTAAGCATTGTGGTGGCGGGAATTACAAGTGCGAATCAGGTGGTTATGGGACCAAAAATCTAGGTTATCATTTAACTAAATGTAAAGTTTACTTGGCTAAACTTAGTGGTGGGCAAACACAACTAGCTTTCCAATATGGTGATGAAAACAAATTGCCAACTTGGAAATTTGATCAAAATGAGAGTCAAAAAGCTCTAGCTCACATGTTGGTAGTTGATGAACTTCCTTTTAGCTTTGTAGAAGGTGCGGGCTTTAGGTATTACAATAGCGTTACTCAACCATTGTTTAAAGTTCCGTGTAGAAGTACAAGCACAACGGATGTCTACCAATTGTTTATATACGAAAAAGAAAAAAATCGTGACTTTATTATAAAAAATGTTGGTAGAATATGTTTGACCACCGATACGTGGACTTCTAAACAACAATCATGTTATATGTGTCTCACCGCCCACTTTATTGATAATGAATGGAAATTAAAAAAAAGTGTTGTGTTTTTCTTCTCAAGAGAGTCACCGTGGGGTTGATATTGGGAAAATGGTTGAGAAATGTTTAACGGAGTGGGAAATAGAAAACGTTTTCACAATTTCTGTTGACAATGCAAGTGCGAAAGATGTGACAATTGACTTCATGAAAAAAAGTTTTCAAAACTCCAAAAGTGTGGGAAATGGATGCATATTCGATGTATTGCCCACAATTTAAATTTAGTGGTGCAAGATGGCATAAAAAAAGTTGATAAGGCGGTTGAGATAGTTCGATGGGCGGTTAAATGGATTAGGCAACCGCCTTCTAGAATTCATAAGTTTACCGAGTTTGCTAAGGTTGCTAATCCCGGTATAACAAAACACTTGAAGAGAGATGTGCCAACAAGATGGAACTCTACTTACCATATGTTGGAAATTGCCCAAGCTTACCAAAAAACTTTTGAGAGATATGATCTTGACGAATTTGATTTTTGGTGCGAAATTGAAAAGGCGGGTTTGTCGATACCTTCATCAAGCGATTGGGAAAGGGCTAGGAATGTATGTCATTTTTTAAAACCTTTTCATGATGTTACTTTGAAGATTTCTGGGACACTTTATATGACATCAAACACATGCATTGAAGATATATATTTCATTCGTACGCTCTTGGATGATGCTATTTCCTTCTAGTCTTTGTGATATTGCATTGGCCAGGAATATGAAGTTTGATAAGTATTTTGGCGACATAGAAAAAATGAATTTATTGCTCTACTTTGCTTTGATTCTTGATCCGAGGAACAAAGTAAAGTATTTGGTTATACTACTTGAGGATCGTTATGGAGAAAAGGGGGTGGAGGCCAAAAAGAAATATATCATGGATTCTATGTATGAATTATATAATGATTATATTAAAATTCATTCTCCAAGTTCTACTTCAAGTACTGCCGAGTCTACCACTTCATCATTGATAATAGGGAAACGCCAAAACCCGGATTTTATGGCACCTAATCTCCCATTAAGAAATAAACTAAGAGAAAAGATGAAGACGAACATAGTTGAATCAATTGGGGAGTTAGAAAAATATTTGCAAGAAAGTGTTGAAGACGACTTAGAAATGTTTAGTATTCTAGATTGGTGGAAAGTGAATAGTTCAAGATTTATGGTTCTATCATTGATGGCAAGAGATGTGTTTGTCATTCCCGTCTCAACCGTGGCTTCGGAATCTGTTTTTAGCACTAGTGGGAGGGTGTTGGATCCGTTTAGGAGTTCTTTGACTCCTAAGATTGTTGAAAGTTTAATTTGTACACAAGACTGGATTCAGGGTAGCATAAGTGACACGATCGATTATGAAAAAGATTGGGAAGAAAATCAACAAATTGACAAAGGTAATTGTTTATCGTTCATTATTTTAATTATTGTAAATTTAATATATTTTCCTTTTAATACTAATTTTATTTGACTTTTTTTATATAGAATTGAGCAAGATGAAGTAGTGAATGTGCAAGAAGAACGAGTAGGTGCAAGAAGACGAGTATATTTATGAATGTCTTTTGGAACTTGAATGTTATTTTTTTCATAATATGTAATGGATTTCTATGTTTTCTAGATTTAAGACATGAGTTTTTTTTATCTAAATGCAAAATATATGCATATACATTGATATCAAGTAATTTTGGTTGTTATTATTTCTTTTAAGTATTTGTTTTTTTAATATCTTATTAGATTCGATTAAATCGTTAAACGAATACTTGATATCTCAAATATTATTGAGTAAAAAATCTCAATGTTCAAAGTTTGAGCACTACATACTTATTTCATTAAATTTATTTTTAGGTGTCACTAAAAAAAATCGGGTAATACCCGAATTACCCTTACCCGACCCACTACCTGAATTACCCAAACCCGAATTACCCGAATTTAGTTTGGGTAGGGTAAAGGGTAATTTTTTTAATATGAATTACCCGAATTACCCGAAACCCGAAAAATTTACCCGATTAACACCGCTAGTCTTAGTTATATCACATTTGACAAAAAAAACCTTTTGTCAATTAGTAAACTCACTCTAGACAATCATGTGGATGTTTCTTAACCTTTCTTCCATATTTAGGACAGGGAAATGAACCAAATATTAGCACGGGGAAGATGTGAAAACGGTCTCTACGTTCTTCATGATGGACCTCAGGCCTTCGTTGTTGTCACAAATAAACGTGCACGTGCTTCTTACGAGTTGTGGCATTCTCGCCTTGGGCATGCTGCATTTGATGTTGTTTCTTTTTTAAATAAGATGGGTTATTTATCGATTACATCTGTTTTACCGAAACCCATTGTTTGTTCATCTTGTCAACTTTCAAAAGGACATCGTTTATCTTTTGATATAAATAATAAACGATTTTTAGCACCTTTGGATTTTGTTCATTGTGATTTATGGGGTCCTTCACCCGTTATTTCTAAGGATGGTTATAACTATTATGTCGTGTTTATTGATGATTTCTCTCGTTTGACTTGGTTCTACCCATTAAAGACAAAATTTGGATTTTATACGGTTCTCTCTACCTTTGTTAAGTTTGTGTAGACACAATTTGACAGAAAAATCAAAGTCTTTCAAAGTGATGGTGGCGGTTAGTTTGTCAACAACGCAGTCTGTCACATATTTAAAGATAATGGAACATTTCATTGTCTCTCATATCCGTATACGCCCCAACAAAATGGGCGGGCTGAACGTAAACATCGACATATTGTCGAAATGGGTCTCGCTATGCTCTTCAATGCACATGTTCTCACACCTTATTGGGTGGACGCTTTTAGCTCTGCTGTATATATCATAAATCGTCTACCTACACATGTATTAAATAAAAACTCTCCATTTGAGCTCCTTTTTCTTCGGCCACCCACATACAACAATTTTCGAACCTATGGGTGTTTGGTTTATCCTTATCTTCGGGATTACTCTCCTAACAAGCTTGCTCCTCGAAGCATCCTGTAACGCCTGTGTTTACGGAGAGTGACATGATGGGCCGAATCTCATCTGGGAGACGGAGAGTGACATGATGGGTCGCTATCCACATTTGTTTGTTGGTGTGTGATTCTGGCGACGGAATCATTCTAAGGTAGAGAGAACTGTAACGCCTGTATTTCCGGGCTTGTCATTAACATTGATATAGTAGTCCAGGTTAACCTTTGTAACCCGTTTTGAAATAATAGAAGTGTATTATTTGAGTATTATGTATTATGTGCTTAATTGTGTGTCTTAATTTAATTAAGAATAAAAATAAGCGTCAGAATGAAATGTTAGATAAAGTCGATATCTATGGATAATGTTGTAGTAGTGGAAACGAGGTTTCCGAATATATAAAGAATGCCGAAATCCGAGTGATAACGAAGAAGTTATAACCTGTCGAAGTTTCGCGACAGAACCGGCACGACGTTGAATGACGTAAAAAGTGAAATTTATGTTAGAGCAATATTTAGCCTTAGCGATCTAAACGAAACTCGTAGAGTTCGTTAAACCGAGAGCGTGCATGAAAAGAACGCCCAAATCTGACTTCGTATGAGGAAGTTATGATTTTTCGAAGTTTTGACTTAGCGGTATGCAGCCCGAATACTCGAAATAGAGATCGAGTGATATTTAGCCAAAAATTTCTAAATGAGAATTGAATATCTCATCGATAGTATTCCAACGATAAAAAGACAGACGAAAACGGAGTTCAGATGAAGGAGTTATGAATTTCGAACAGAGTTTTCCTGTCCCGGCCTACTAAAAATAATATATAAGTAATATACTTATAATATATTAAAAATCAAGTCAAAAATAGCCAATGGAGTCTAAACGAGAGTTGTAGAGCATAATCTCACCTTCACATCGATATAAAGAACGTCGAAAACGGATTTCGTATGCAAAAGTTATGAATTTCTGAAGTTCGGGGCGCGAAACCCCAAAACTGTCAGATACCACGACGTGGCAAGCAGTGCCACGATGTGGAGAGTCTTCTTACACCTCCGGGAGTCCCCCAGATGCAACTTGCGATGACGCATGCAGTGACGACCAATCCCACGACGTGGAAAAAGGTGTCACGACGTGGCAAGGGCCAGTTTTGCCCTATAAATAGATTTGAAGGGTCAGCCGAGTTTGGTTACTCACTCTCTTATCTCTCTCCTGTATTGCATCGATTTACGTGCAAAGAAGTACCCCCGAAGCCCCGGTATCAATCCCGAGCCCCGAAGCAAGTCCCGAAGCCCCGAAGATCCCGAGAAGTGCAATTCCTGAGCCGAAGCTCTGCTCGCGAGAAGCCCAGTTTTTGTGAAGATCTTCCAGATCTACTGAAGAATACTACTTTTGCAAGACGTAGTGCTGTCCGATCATCTTCTGATCAAGTGAGTGTGTAGTTACTTTCTTCTAACGCATAACTATGAAGTATTTTATACGATATACATGATATGTGTATATTTTGTTGTAATATGTGTGAATATATATTCATTTTCTTCTATCTCATAAATATGATTTATTCTCTATGAAATACGTGTTATGTGTATGTGTCTCATCTGTTGATTGGAATATGTATTGAATGAGAATGCTATACAGGTTTTAAACTATGTATAAAAATATATATTTTTATATACTAATATGTTGGGTAGAACATGGGTAGATAATTGATGTGTGATAAACAGATGAGAGGCCTTGATGTTGTTGTTGTTGATCTAGTTATTCAGCGGAGTATGGATAACGACCACAGACTCTTTCTAGACATTCCTGTGGAACGCTAGCAGGTTCATAACCTGTAGGTGTTGTGAACGATGTGTTCACCAGTGTACTCTATCCCCCTCATGGTTGCCTTTAGGATATCTATTGTTGAGGAAACCCCTTAGCAGTAATGTCCATCCCGATGAAAATCCTAGATTAGGTCCCTTGAGATAGATGTTGTTTTAGGGACATAAAGTGATGATAACGGGAATGGGTAATCGGGTTATTGTTGGTTGGTGAAATTAAATGTAATTATTTATTGTGGGTTGAAAACCCTATATGCTCACCAGGCTCCCAAGCCTGACCCACTCAGTTTATTCGTATTACAGGTAGTGGCGCGAGGGCATAAGATGGTTGAATCATCAAGTTGTTTTGTTTACAAGTCTATATATGTATATATTTGTTGAATGACTTGTAATGTTATCGTTTATGCTTTATGGTCTGTATCGGAACATGATATCCCGAGTTTTGATTATATAATGAAAATGCATCTCTTGATGAAATGCTTTGATAAATATTATTTTATCATATTTTGTTTTGGGAACAAATTCCGCAACTCTTTTAAATCAAAAGGATTTACTCTGAAATTATTTTAAAAAGCATAAATGAAATCGGTCTTTTCTGGCCGTGATTTTGGGGATGTCACTCATCCCGTGTATCTTTATTGGCTATTCTTCTCAATACAAGGGCTTTCGTTGTTTGGATCCAGTCACTTCTCGTATTTATGTGACACGTCATGCTCGTTTTGATGAAGATTGTTTCCCTTTTCGGGAAACGTCGCTACTAAGGATCAAACCTTGTTGGACTTAATAACTTTTTTTTATAACAGTTCTACTGTGGCATCCTCACCTGCTGTTGCAAAAGTATCAATAAAGTCAGTTATGCCCTCCAGGAAGCCTTGTTCCTCTTGTTCTATTACGAAGCATCCATCTTTTTCAGACCCAATGGCCCAACCGCAGCCCAATGATAGACCACAGTCTCCTCTTAGCCCACTTCATGATGATGAGCCCATCAATATGTCTAATGCTTCAAATCCAATACCACAACCACAACAACCTCTGAATACAAACCAACAATCTATTTCAACTCATCACATGACTACACGAGCAAAAGTTGGGATTTTCAAACCTCGACACCAATTGGATTTATCTCATACACCTTCTCATGCACTTTACTCGGCTCTATTTGCTCAAAAGGATTCAAATCCGCTGCTAAAAACCCAAAGTGGATGTTAGCAATGCATGAAGAAATGACAGCTCTTCAACAAAATGATACTTGGGTTTTAGGACCACGCCCTAATATTGAAATGTCGTCAGTTCCAAATGGGTGTTTCGCACAAAGTATCATTTAGATGGATCAGTTGAACGCCTCAAAGCACAACTTGTGTCTCAAGGATTTACTCAAGTTTCGGATCTTGATTATTCTCTTACATTTAGTCCCATTGTTAAGGCGGCCACGATACGTATTGTCTTGTCTCTTGCAATTATCAATAAATGGCGTCTTCATCAACTCGATGTCAAAAATGATTTTCTCAATGGTTATTTGAATGAAACTCTATTTATGGAATAACCACCTGGTTTTGTCGACCCTCGTTTTCCTAATCACATTTGCATGTTAAAAAGGCATTATATGGGCTAAAACAAGCTCCGCAAGCATGGTTTCATCGTCTTAGTTCATTTCTTATTACAAACGTTTTCACGTGTGCTCGATCCGACACTTTGCTTTTTGTTTTTAAACGGGAAGCGTGCATCGTTTATCTTCCTGTTTACGTTGATGATCTCATTTTAACTGGCAACAACGAACAAGTTCTCTCTTCGTTTATTACTAAACTTCATCAAGAATTTGCAGTTAAGGATCTTGGTGACCTAAACTACTACTTGGGTCTTGAAGTTTCATATACGGATGATGGCTTATTTCTTAGTCAGTCTAAATATGCGCATGACATTCTAGACCGAGCAAATCTTCTCCATGCCAAACCGGTAGGCACACCTCTAGCCTCCCATGAGATATTCACATCTACTGGTACCTCGTATTCTAATCTGTGACATCCCCAATTTCACGGCCAGAAAAGACCGATTTGTTTATGCTTTGTTTTCAAAATCAGAGTGATCGTTTAAAGGAAACGGTTGCGGAATTTGTTCCCAAAATAAAATATGATAACCATTTTATCAAAACATTTCTCGAAAAGAATGTATTTTTATTAAATAATAAAACCTCGGGATGTCATGTTCGTTACAGACCAAAAGCATAAACAACATAAAATAGACCTTACAATAGTTATTCAACTACTGATCTATAATCCAAAATCTCTCGTCAAGTCCGCCGACTTATACTCTTGTGTCATTACCTGTAATGAAAAGAAAACTGAGTGGGTCAGGCTTGGGAGCCTGGTGAGCATATAGGGTTTTCAACCCACAATAATACATTTATTATATTCAATTATCAAACAATCAACTCAAATACCCATCTCCATCATCTTCTTAAGGTTTCCCCCTAAGAACCAACTATCTTTCATTCACTTATTCCTAAGGAATCGGCACGAAATCCATTGCTGCCAAAGTTTATCTATCGAGTACTAAATCCATAGTTATAAGACGCTAACTCCATAGTCGTCGGGGTTTACTCAAGCGGCGCTAACTCCATAGTCACCAAGGTACACTTAACAAGCGCTAACTCCATAGTCGCCAAGGTTTACTTAACAAGCGCTAACTCCATAGTCGCCAAGGTTCATCAAATAGGCACGAAGTCACATCGTCGCCAAGGTTTATGCAATAGGCGCTAACTCCATAGTCACCAAGGTTTATATAAAAAGGCGCTAACTCCATAGTCACCAAGGTTTATCTAACAACAGGCGCTAACTCCATAGTCACCAAGGTTTATCTAACAGCAGGCGCTAACTCCATAGTCACCAAGGTTTATCTAACAGCAGGTGCTAACTCCATAGTCACCAAGGTTTATCTAACAGCAGGCGCTAACTCCATAGTCACCAACTAACCCATCTACCCATGTTCTACCCAACAATATTAGTAGACAAAAATATACATTTGTATACATAGTTTAAAGAAAACCTGTATAGCATGCTTTAATCAACACATATATCACATAACAGATGAGGCACACACACGTAACACATATCTCATAAAGAAATAAGCAGATCTGTAAGATAGAAGAGAGTGAATACTCATTCACACATAACACAACCAAATATATACACATAGCACGTATTTTTATATAAAATACTTCGTATTATTGTATTAGAAGAAAATAACTACACACTCACTTGATCAGAAGACGATCCGACAGCACTACGGCTTATAGAAGTAGTATTCCTCAGCAGATCTGGAAGATCTCCTCGAAAATCAAACTTCTCGCGGGCAGAGCTTCGACTCGGGAACCACACTTTTCGGGATCTTCGGGATCTCGGGACTTGCCTCGGGGCTAGGGTATAATACCGGGGCTTCGGGGTATTTCTGGCACGCAAAACGATGCAAAATGGGAGAGAGAAGAGAAGAAATTGGCAATTGGGTCGGCTGCCCTCGCATCCTATTTATAGGAGGCTGGAGCCTCGGAGTACGCGGGGCGTACGCCAGTACGCGGGGCGTACTGGTTCGAAAAACGTCACTGCGTGCGTCATCCGAAGCCACTTGCTGCGAATGTCGACACTTCGGAGTACGCGGGGCGTACTCGAGTACGCAGCGCGTACCTCGGATCAGACCGGTGACTCCTTCGGATAATGCTTCCGAATTTCCTTTTAAATTTAAATACAAATTGATTAATAAACTTCGGAAATTCATATCTTCTTCATACGAACTCCGTTTTCGACGTTCTTTATATCCATGCGAAGCTGAGACTACGCTCTACAACTTTCGTTTAGACTCCGTCGGCTAATTTTGACTTTTATTTTTATTATTTATTTTTAATAGGCCGCGACAGAAAACTTCGTTATAAATTCATAACTTCTTCGTTTGACGTCCGTTCTCGCCTAACTTTTTATCGCTTCGATACCAACAACGAGATCTCCGATTCTCGTTTAGATTGCTAAGGCTAAATATCGCTCTAACGTAAATTCACTTTTTACGTCGCGCTGTGTCGTGTCGGTTCTGTCGCGAAACTTTGACAGGTCATAACTTCTTCGTTATAACTCGGATTTTGGCGTTCTTTATATGTACGGAAACCTTGTAACATATACTACAACGTAGTTAGGATTATTCATCCTAAATAATCTTCTATCAAAAAGTCATTTTTGACTCTTATTGTCTCTAAATTGACTAGCCCTGATCTATGGGCGTTACAATTATCTCCCCCTTAGGATGATTACGTCCCGGAATCATCAACGAAATAGGATTCGCATACTGACTCCATAAGTTATCTCTCCATTCTAAGTAATAACCCTGATGGTTCGTGTCCTGATGACCTCTCATCATAGTCGGACTTAATTGATATGACCCCTAGGATCGGGATAACAACTATCTTTCTAGACATTACCGAAACAATGGTAATGACATACTTGAATAAAACAGAATCAATTACTAGCTTCTTGTTAACCTTGTGACTTCCCCTGATCCAAGCGTGAGTCCTGTGCTTCCGGTAGTATAGATCTCTACTACCATTCACACCTACTCATACTCGTCACAAGTATTGTCTCGCAGTTAACCAAGTCACCATACATAAATCATATAATCATTCAACACATCAGACAACAAAACTAGGATTTGTATTAATTCTTGAAACTATTACACAAAAGTTCAAGTTCACCCTATACTATGCCTCTAACAGGCTATGCCTCCTGATACAGACTTTACCGACTTTATATATTAATAAGAAGTCTTCATCCTTTAACCCTCCCATCTCTTTCTGCTTCGTTGAGGAACATGTTGAATGCCCTTGGTTGTGGAGGTGTGTTTTTCTGTGGGCAGTCTTTAGAAATATGACCTTCTCCATTACACCTATAGCACATCTTCTTGTTAGGTGCGCACTTGTTGGCATAGTGCCCTGTCTTCCCACATTTGTAGCAAGTCATCTCCTCGCTACATTTCCCGAAGTGTCTCTTCTTACACTTCTCACACCACTTAGCCTCATCTCTTCCTCCAGTTTTCGAGAATTTACTTTCTTTATCGATTATTGAAGATCCTTCACGCTTCCTTTTCTCTCCAACTTCAGCCCTTTCCAGACCCTTTTCTTTTATTTGGGTCTCAACATTTTTGGCTGCCCAGATGGCGGCTTTCAGAGTGGTTGCTTGTTTGACTATCGGACCAAAGTCCGCTGGTAATCCATTGGCAAATTTGTTGACCTTGGAAAGTTCAGTCGGAATTAGGTATGGAATAAGCTTCATCTTCTCCGTAAAGCTCGTAGCGTATTCACTAACGCTCAATTTTCCTTTCTTCAGATTCTGAAATTCATTGTTGATTTCCAGAAGATCCTGCTCAGAGCAGTATTGCATTTTCATTTGCCCCACGAACTCTTCCCAAGACATCTTGCTAGCTTCCCCCTTAGGCATTGAACCAGCCAGTAACTTCCACCAGCTCAATACTCCAGATTTTAACAGAGGGATTGCAAGAGCGGTCTTCTGTCTGTTGCTACACTCGCAACTTTCAAACATTGTCTCCATTTCGGAGATCCAGTCCATGACTTGCACCGGTGTCGGGCTCCCAGAAAGACACGGTGGTTTGGATGCCATGAAATCCTTGTACTTGCATCCACGTCCATCATTTCCTTTATCCTGGTTGTTTTGGCGAACTATTGGTGGGTTGGCTTGACCAACGGTCCCACTATAGTTTCCTCCTTCAGAATGCCCTCCATTTACTTCGGGCTCTTCTACTCGAATTGACAATTCCTCGCGATTTTGTCTGATCAGACGTCTAGTTTCTTCCATCTGATTATTCAACATTGCCTGGATCATCACTTGAACTCCGGCCATTGTCATTGGTTCAGGCGCTGCTGCCACAACAGGTATTTGTTCAATTACTGGTACTTGATTCCTGTTCTCATTAGCATTTCCAACTCCACTCCTCGTTCTCACCATTTTTGATCTATACACCGAATATGGTGAAATTAGATCTTTAATCACGATAGATATTCAAATCATCCTTATCACTCCGAAACGTTTATATGCTAGTTCTAATATCGTAGATGTACGCTTAGAATCCTATACACATAAGGTTTCCAGATCCGGTCGGCAACAGACCATAGATCCGAACAAATAATAGCATCAATATAGCTATCACACAAAACATTTAGCACGTGAAAGCATTTTAGGCAATTTTCCTAAAATAAAATAGTGCCTGTGTCAATTTAGGTGTACTACCTAAAATATAATGGACACACTCAACTCGCAATCATTGCTTAGAATTCTAAGTTTAAGTCTAGAAATCCTACAAATTCCTAGTTCGCTTAAACTAATGCTCTGATACCAACTGTGACATCCCCAATTTCACGGCCAGAAAAGACCGATTTGTTTATGCTTTGTTTTCAAAATCAGAGTGATCGTTTAAAGGAAACGGTTGCGGAATTTGTTCCCAAAATAAAATATGATAACCATTTTATCAAAACATTTCCCGAAAAGAATGTATTTTTATTAAATAATAAAACCTCGGGATGTCATGTTCGTTACAAACCAAAAGCATAAACAACATAAAATAGACCTTACAATAGTTATTCAACTACTGATCTATAATCCAAAATCTCTCGTCAAGTCCGCCGACTTATACTCTTGTGTCATTACCTGTAATGAAAAGAAAACTGAGTGGGTCAGGCTTGGGAGCCTGGTGAGCATATAGGGTTTTCAACCCACAATAATACATTTATTATATTCAATTATCAAACAATCAACTCAAATACCCATCTCCATCATCTTCTTAAGGTTTCCCCCTAAGAACCAACTATCTTTCATTCACTTATTCCTAAGGAATCGGCACGAAATCCATTGCTGCCAAAGTTTATCTATCGAGTACTAAATCCATAGTTATAAGACGCTAACTCCATAGTCGTCGGGGTTTACTCAAGCGGCGCTAACTCCATAGTCACCAAGGTACACTTAACAAGCGCTAACTCCATAGTCGCCAAGGTTTACTTAACAAGCGCTAACTCCATAGTCGCCAAGGTTCATCAAATAGGCACGAAGTCACATCGTCGCCAAGGTTTATGCAATAGGCGCTAACTCCATAGTCACCAAGGTTTATATAAAAAGGCGCTAACTCCATAGTCACCAAGGTTTATCTAACAGCAGGCGCTAACTCCATAGTCACCAAGGTTTATCTAACAGCAGACGCTAACTCCATAGTCACCAAGGTTTATCTAACAGCAGGCGCTAACTCCATAGTCACCAAGGTTTATCTAACAGCAGGCGCTAACTCCATAGTCACCAACTAACCCATCTACCCATGTTCTACCCAACAATATTAGTAGACAAAAATATACATTTGTATACATAGTTTAAAGAAAACCTGTATAGCATGCTTTAATCAACACATATATCACATAACAGATGAGGCACACACACGTAACACATATCTCATAAAGAAATAAGTAGATCTGTAAGATAGAAGAGAGTGAATACTCATTCACACATAACACAACCAAATATATACACATAGCACGTATTTTTATATAAAATACTTCGTATTATTGTATTAGAAGAAAATAACTACACACTCACTTGATCAGAAGACGATCCGACAGCACTACGGCTTATAGAAGTAGTATTCCTCAGCAGATCTGGAAGATCTCCTCGAAAATCAAACTTCTCGCGGGCAGAGCTTCGACTCGGGAACCACACTTTTCGGGATCTTCGGGATCTCGGGACTTGCCTCGGGGTTAGGGTATAATACCGGGGCTTCGGGGTATTTCTGGCACGCAAAACGATTCAAAACGGGAGAGAAAAGAGAAGAAATTGGCAATTGGGTCGGCTGCCCTCGCATCCTATTTATAGGAGGCTGGAGCCTCGGAGTACGCGGGGCGTACGCCAGTACGCGGGGCGTACTGGTCCGAAAAACGTCACTGCGTGCGTCATCCGAAGCCACTTGCTGCGAATGTCGACACTTCGGAGTACGCGGGGCGTACTCGAGTACGCAGCGCGTACCTCGGATCAGACCGGTGACTCCTTCGGATAATGCTTCCGAATTTCCTTTTAAATTTAAATACAAATTGATTAATAAACTTCGGAAATTCATATCTTCTTCATACGAACTCCGTTTTTGACGTTCTTTATATCCATGCGAAGGTGAGACTACGCTCTACAACTTTCGTTTAGACTCCGTCGGCTAATTTTGACTTTTATTTTTATTATTTATTTTTAATAGGCCGCGACAGAAAACTTCGTTATAAATTCATAACTTCTTCGTTTGACGTCCGTTCTCGCCTAACTTTTTATCGCTTCGATACCAACAACGAGATCTCCGATTCTCGTTTAGATTGCTAAGGCTAAATATCGCTCTAACGTAAATTCACTTTTTACGTCGCGCTGTGTCGTGTCGGTTCTGTCGCGAAACTTTGACATGTCATAACTTCTTCGTTATAACTCGGATTTTGGCGTTCTTTATATGTACGGAAACCTTGTAACATATACTACAACGTAGTTAGGATTATTCATCCTAAATAATCTTCTATCAAAAAGTCATTTTTGACTCTTATTGTCTCTAAATTGACTAGCCCTGATCTATGGGCGTTACATAATCCAACAGAGTATCCCTCGTTTGTGGGCGCGCTTCAGTACTTGACCATTACTCGGCTTGATATTTCATATGCAGTTAATCAAGTAAGTCAGTTTCTTCAAAACCCTACGACAGATCATTTTCAAGGTGTCAAGAGAATTCTTCATTATATTAAGGGTACCGTTTCTTTTGGGCTTACTTTCAAAAAGCTTAATGACACATCTATTTTGGGTTATTCATATGCTGATTGGGCTAGATGTATAGAAACCCGAAGGTCCACATATGGTTACTCCATTTTTCTTGGGGGTAATATAGTTTCGTGGAGTGCTAAAAAGCAGCCTACAGTTGCTCGTTCAAGCTGTGAGTCGGAATATCAGGCAATGGCAAACACCGCTGCTGAAATCGTTTGGGTCACTCATTTGTTGCGCGAACTTCATGCTTTACCGCCAGATCGCCCAACTCTCTTACGTGACAACCGTAGTGCTCTATTCCTAAGCCAAAATCCGGTGTCTCATAAATGGGCAAAACATATTGATCTTGATTATCACTTTATTCGTGAGCTCGTTTCATCTGGTAGATTGTATACTAAATTTGTTTCTACCAAGCTTCAGGGACATTTTCACAAAAAGTCTTTCACGTCCACAATTTGAATTCTTTCGAGCTATGCTTCGTCTTGGACCACCACAATCTCGCTTGCGGGGGGATATTAGGAATAAATCAACAGAATCAATTACATTAAATAGTTGATTTATTTTATCTTGTAAATTATTCTCTGTATATCTTTCTGTAATAATTTTATTTTGTTCTTTTTATTTTATCTTCCTGTAATAACTTTATTTTGTTAATATATATTCAAATCCTCCCATATTGGTGAGGTATCCCTTTCAATTATCACAAGAAATACATTGTTATTTCGTTTAGTGTTTTGTAATTGTTCAGTTTTGGTTCTCGCTAAAAGATCCCATGTCCTCGTATCAACGTAAATGATCATATCGATAATGAGTGAACCAAATAGATGTTTATTTTGTGTGGTTAGTATGTATATTTGGTTTATTGTTTACAACGCTTTTAAAATATTCGTCATTGGTATCTTGGTTGATTATTATTTCCATCCTACTCTCGTACCTCATAATCGTTGTTGTCTTGTTGACATGCTCACATCAAACCGTGAATGTTTTTGTGGTATTATATCCCAATATTTGTATGCTATGGCCTTATGGGTGGCTTATGCCATTTTGTACGCCTCTTGTTTTAATTTTATTGGGTGTAATAGAATGTTCTAGGTGGCATTTGCCATTTTGGATCACTTTTAGTTTTGCGTTTTTTCGGTGCCATAGTTATATGTGTAACATTGTCATTTTACCAAGATAATTTATTGGACGTACTATGCTCTTATGAAAATTATTATGTTTTAACTTTTTTATTTTTAAATAAACGTTGATAAATATAAGTAAAACTATATATTAAGATAAACTGAAAATTATATTATACCTACATATGATATAAAAAAACTCTTATAAGCATGCATTATACTTTTAAAAATATTTATATAGAATACTAATTTATACAAAACAAACTCAATTAGGATTTTTTAGGAACTAAACCTTTTATTTTGTACCAATGGCCGAAAGGAAAGCAATGACATTATTTTTTCTCAACACACTCCAAGAATCAAGCCATCCCTTCCCTCATCCTATTATCAGAGATCAATGGTGCACACAAGATATTTGGTGAAATGTCTTAATGAATATGCTAATATTAGTTCGTTAGTCACTAACCATAATTCCTATTTAAATATCTTTCTATATAATCGCCATGTATATCCCATTATCGATTATGCTATTTACTCTACTTCTTCATTACTGCTATTCAACCAAATAAAACCATTTATTATTTTTAAAATAGTTGTTCAATTACCAACAAACAATAATCTATTGTTTTTTTTTGGTTTTTGGAAATAAAACGCGTTTGTTTGTTTGTTTGCAATTATCCTAGAAAAAAGAAAAAGAAAAAGAAAAACACCAAAAATAATTTAGATTATGCGCCCTACCGACACTCTGGCTACGATGTTTAGAGGTCGACGGCTCGTGACGAGGGGTTAACATACATTCCACTTTCTCATCACTTCCTTTAAATTGCGAACACTACACAGATTTTCAAGGGTCTTCTCTTTTTCCATACACACTCTCATCTCAAACACAGATTTAGATCGAGATCGAGATCGATAACCATGGAGCTATTCTACTTGATAGTGTTTGGGGCCTTAGGAGTTGTCGTTGCAACAATGGAGCTCAGCAAGAGCAACAAAGATCGAATCAATACTCCTTCTGCTTTCAATTCCTTCAAGAACAATTACCTCCTCGTCTACTCCCTTATGATGGGTACCTTTCTACTTCCCTTATCATTATATCTCGTCCACATTATCATTTTCTGTATATGCTCGTTACCAATTGTTCATGATTTGAGTTGACACTTGTAATTCGGCATTTATCGGAATGAATTAGATCTGGATTATCCAGATTTGCATTAAATGCTGCTAAATTTTACAACCCTTTTGGATCTGGGCTAGTATATTGACTATGTTCTAATAGCTTTGAGTTAGATCGGGATAGTCTAGATCCTTTACAACTCATTGGTTACTTTTGATGATTGTGTTATGACTTGTGACTAAGTTTTTTCTTTCATGGTGGTTGTAGCTGGTGATTGGTTGCAGGGGCCTTATGTCTACTACCTTTACACCACTTACGGTTTCGGGAAAGGAGATATCGGGCAGCTCTTCATTGCTGGTTTCGGATCTTCCATGCTCTTTGGGACAATCGTTGGATCCTTAGCTGACAAACAGTAATTTCCAAATTCCAGTCAATCTTTTCAACTTTAAACAATTATCCTCCTCAATTTAACTTGATTCAACTCGTTTCTGCCAAATTCAGTGGTCGAAAAAGAGCTTCAATTACTTACTGCATAACCTACATTCTGAGTTGCATCACCAAGCATTCACCTCAGTACAGAATTCTAATGGTGGGGCGTATATTGGGAGGGATTGCCACCTCTCTCCTCTTTTCAGCCTTCGAATCATGGCTAGTTGCTGAACACAACAAGGTGAGATATAATATTACATTACTAAATATACCCTTTATATTGTGTATGGTTCTAATGCTCTTGTTTTGTTGCATTTATAGAGAGGTTTTGAGCAACAATGGCTATCAATTACATTCTCCAAGGCAATATTTCTTGGGAATGGACTAGTTGCCATTTTAGCTGGTTTATTTGGAAATCTTTTAGTTGGTTCATTGGCCATGGGACCTGTTGCTCCATTTGATGCAGCTTCAATCTTTCTTGCCATTGGAATGGCCATCATCATATCATCATGGACTGAAAATTATGGTGACTCATCAGAAAGCAAAGATCTTATGACCCAATTCAGGGGTGCTGCTGTAGCAATTGCATCAGGTTTCTCTCTCTCTCTCTCTCTCTCTCTCTCTCTCTCTCTCTCTATATATATATATATATATATATATATATATATATATATATATATATATATATATATATATATATATATATATATATATACAGGAGAAGCATGAAGAATCCAAAGTGGCAATCTTGTAATTATGCGTGCATATCATTCTGCCTTCTAAATTTGGACCTAATAGTTTCTTTTATTTTTTGTGTGTAAAAACAGATGAAAAGATAGCATTATTGGGTGCGATACAATCTTTGTTCGAGGGTTCAATGTACACTTTTGTGTTCTTATGGACACCTGCTTTAAGCCCAAATGGTGAAGACATTCCACATGGTTTCATTTTTGCTACTTTCATGTTATCTTCCATGTTAGGAAGCTCTTTAGCTTCTCGTTTATTAGCACGTGCATCAATCAAAGTTGAAAGCTACATGCAAATTGTCTTCATCATCTCTTCAGCCTCTCTCTTGCTTCCAGTCATCACAAGTGTACGCCAAACTTTTTAACCTCATTTTTAAGGGTTCATGTCATCAATGGGTAACAAACTTTTTGAAATGTTAAAAAACACTATTGTACTAAAGAAGTAATATCATAAAACATTTTGTTACCCATTAATGACATAAAGCTTTTCTTTTTTGAATTAATGTATGCAAATAATCTGAAGAATGAGTTTTTTTTTTACAGTCTTTGGTGGCTCCTTCGAAAGAGAAAGGTGGAAGTATAAAATTTGCAGGGTGTATTCAGTTGATTGGATTCTGTGTGTTTGAAGCTTGTGTTGGGTTATTTTGGCCATCTATTATGAAAATGAGGTCTCAATATATTCCTGAAGAAGCAAGAAGTACAATTATGAACTTTTTCAGGATTCCACTTAATATCTTTGTATGCATTGTACTTTATAATGTGAGTCCCTCTCTCTCTCTCTCTCACAATATATCTAGCTGTGCTTACATGTATACATTTGACCATTCATTGACTTTTTTTAATCTTTTTATTAAGGTTGATGCATTCCCAATTACTGTAATGTTTGGAATGTGTTCCTTTTTCCTTTTCATTGCATCTATGTTGCAAAGGCGGCTTTTGGGGGTTGCAGAAAGATCAAGTAAGTTTTTTATTATCTTGAGTAAATTACAAATCTAGTCCCTGTGTTTTACTCAAAATCCCAAGTTTGGTCCATGTGCTTTACAAATCGAAAATGAATGCAAGTCTTAACTTTGAGAAGATTTCAAAATTTGGAGCAAACATGCCGTTTTGAGTAAAGCACAAGGACCAAATTTGTAATTTACTCTAGATTCTTTTTGGGATGAACAAATGTTTTCTTTTTTGAGTGAATAGTTGATTTTGTATGCTTTGATATAGGGCAAGATAAGGGGAGAGAATTGGAGGCAGAACCACTCAATATCTGATTACCCAAGATTAAGAAATGTATTGGGATTTTATATTTTATAGATCAATTTTTGTTAAAAGTTGTGTGTTAAATTAAGAAACATATTGGGATCTGTGCATCAAGGAGCCATAGTTGGTGATGAAGAACACAAAGAGAAAGAATTAAAAGTTGATTGAGAATAAGGAAGTCGGTATACCCTTAATATATAGTGTATTATTAAGTTTTTGTAATCTCATAGAACGATTTATTTCTAACCTAAGTTGTTTCAACATTTTGTAATGCTGTTTTTTTGTATGTATCAACATTAAAGATGTTCATTAAGAAAGAGCAGTACTTGTTTGATATGCATTTCTAGTAGCTTACTTCACAACTTATGGTATGTATATGTGTGCTAATCTTTTACAGTAATAAATTGGGCTAAATGCAAGAAATAATAACATAATTTGTTTATATGTACATTGTAGCATCGTACGTTCAAATGCTTTTATTACAACGTTGTGCTTTCAAACATTATAATGTTTGTGGGACATCATTGTCTCGTTGAAACCGAAGGGAAATTTGTATAGGGTGACAGTTAGGTTAACTATGTTGTATGACTCTGAAAGTTGGTCGATAAAGAATGTGCATGAGAGGAAGATGGAAGTTACATAATGAGGATGCACTGGTGGGCCTACGGTAGAATAATGTTGGATATAATATTGGGCCTACGGTAGAACAATGTTGGATATAATACTGTAGAACAATGTTGGATATAATACTGGGCCTACAGTAGAACAATGTTGGATATAATACTGAATGTGTTATTTAGAAAACTACTTTGGGAGACTAGGAGTGGCGTTGACCACCAAAGCATCGAGTGAAGTAGGAAGATTTTGGTGGTTTGTGATGAATAATATCATAAAATGTTCATGGTCCTCATGTGAACAGACAATCAATGATTGCTATAAAACTAATTTGATAGATAGTTAACCAAGAATTATCGACCGATAGCATTTGAATAAATAAACAATAAACCTAAATAGATAATAATAATACTAACCACATGAGATATGTACATAACATATATTTATTTGGTTCCACTATTGAGGTGATAATATACATCCACATGAGAAGAAAAGATCATTTATTCCAACGAGTACCAAAGTCGACCGATTACAAAACACAAACTCATAATAGCAATGAGTTGATAGGGTGTAAAACCCGCTCAGTTGATCACTCAACGTGATTACAATGTGTTCCCCGAACCCTCTAAATCAAAGGAATATGATTTGATGAAAACACTCAACAATACTAGTTACAAAAAGCTTAAAATTTTGAAACTTTCTTAAGTTTTCTATAAGTTGCTCGTAGTCGCATGTGTATCAACTTTAGGAGTTGCCTCAAATTTATTAAGAAAATACTCATAGCTATGCATATTGAATGTGTATCACCTTCTAAAAGCTGTGTATATCGCATATCTATCACCTTTACGAGTGGCCTCAAATTTATCAGGAAAAACCATATTGTGACTTTCTATAAAAATTAGGCCCTCGGTCAAGCCCAAAACACACAAGAAAAAATTTACGGACCAATCTAATAATTTTTCATGTAGCTCTAACATAGTGACCAAATGCTTGGAGATAGCCAGTCTTTCGATTGATTTTATCATCTAGTTGGAGTCGAATGTTGGTCCACCCCATAAAAGGAACGAAAACTATCAAATTTTAACATTTCACCTTGATTGAGTTCATCCTACAAAGTTTTGATCCTTAACAAAATTGAGTTTGGATCTAAACCATAATGCTTCCAAACAAGAAAGAACCAAAATGACATTTATGGAAATGAGCTTTGATATGTGTTGGAGCAGGAACTGCTCTACAATGCTGAGTGATTTATTATGTTAGAATATCTCTTGTATAAAAGCATATTCCATCCACTAATATATAAAGTGGAGGTATGTGGTCATTTGTATGAGTGTTCTTCATTGTAATATTTTGTATCTCTCTATCTAAAAATTTCAGTTTACTCACTTGTTCATGTTCATCATTGTTCGGAAGAAACAAGAACAAGTCCTTGGGATATTTCCTGATGAGAATGATATTAGAAATATTTCCGGCAAAGATCTTTTCTCGAAAGTAGAAAGATTCTGGACTCAATCCGGTGATGTTCCCAAATCTTTGGATGATCCACCGGATGGTGCTACCAAAAAGCCAAGTGTAGATGTTCCTGAGACCACCACTCTCTTAGATGATCCTCCTCGGACAAATGATGATAAAAGTGATGTTGCTAAGTCAACACCTATTTCGGATGATCCACCTCACGATGTAACCAAACCAGAATGAGATGTTCCTGAACCAATCAAGGTTTCAAAGGATCCTTCAAATGAAGTCAACTTTGAAGAAAAAGACAGAGTTGGTATTGAGATGATTTTTAAAGAAGGTGATATGGTTGTCACAAGTGTTCAAAAGCTGATTGACTAGATCAGGTTCATGCAACCTTCTTCTTCTAAACCAAAGGTTAATTTTTATCTACAATCCTCATCAGGCGAAATGAAGGTTGGTGATGATAATGGCGAGGGAAATAATGATATTGTAGATTTAGGCCATGATGATGACAACAATGGTGATGGTGACGACAAAAGCAAATCCAATGAATCAGTTGAAGGATCAAGTTCGGACAAGGGCTATTTGGATGAACTTATTGTTGACCCTTTTGCATTACTTGAAATGAGAGACAAAGTCGACAAGGTTGTGCAAAGGTAGATTCGGTCAATGCTCAGGTCAGATCATTTGATTCCAAACTGGATTTAGTTCTCAAATCCATTTCGGAAATCAAGTCTGCCACTCCCTCCCTTCAAGACTGAGAGCGGAATTTAGATCAACTTATCTCCCTATGGATCAAACATACCTTGGAAGAATCTGACAAGCGATATGAAGAAAACCTCCAAAATCACATCGAAACAGTAGAACAGATGTTGAATATTCATGACAACATGATATCTGTTACAAATGAATTAATCAAGTAGAATCATGTTCTTCATGAGAAACAAATTTAGAGGTTAAAAAGGGAGATCAAGGCGAAGGACAGAATGAACCTCATTCTACAACAAGTTCTAATCAAAGTAAATCGGTATGCTTAACACTTTGTGGACATTATGAATTACAAGTTTGATGAAGTCTTGTTAATATTTGAAGAAACTTTAGATGTTCTGAAGAAGCAAGCCTCTATCGCTAAAGTTTATGACAATCTAACCAAGATTGTCAATGTTAACCTTCAGAAAGTTCGACAAGTTTGGGGAGTTGAAATAGTAAGTTGAGCTTGCTCTGGTGCAATAATGGGGGAGAAGATGATAAATGATTAAATTGGAACAACAAATTCCAGCTTCGCGATGAAACCTCAGACGAAAAAGCTCAAAATGACGATGCACAATTGGTCTCTACAGAACTACCTTTCATCGAAAATTCCTTTCCGATGAAGAAAAGGCAAAATGGCTATCTTGGCCATCAACCATGTCCACATTCATCAACAAAAGCATCCTTGAAGCCAAATGTAACATCCCAAAAATAGTATTAAAATTTTCATTTTTCAAACACCCAAAAGATAATACAACTTGTTCCAAGCCAATCATAGTATAAATATTCTCGACATCAGAGTGAAACCAAATAACAATGTGGAATAATATCAAGGGGATGTTGTGCGATCATGTCAGACTCTTCCCTTGTGAACTGGAAGTACCTAAAAATGTTTAAACCACAAACCATAAGCATAAAGCTTAGCGAGTTCCCGAAAATACCGCATACCATACAATAGGTCCAGCCCGACATACAAACAAGCCCAACCCATCATACCGACGAGCCTAGCCCAACATATCGATGGGCCCAACCAAACATGAAAATGGGCCCATCCTAATATATCAATGGTCCCATCCCAACACACAATGCAAGATTCACAAAGACAGATAGGATCATATATAGTATAGTGAGAAGACTCACTTTAACCTTGAAGACAAGATAAATCACTCACTCGAGATGATGATATCAAACCTCTTGCTAAACATATACATAATAATACCCTAATTAATAATTAAGGTAATAACTAACTCATGAAATTTCTAGGCTCACAATTAAACCTCCTTTAGGCAAGACCATTTTGCCCTGCCAATACTAAGTCCTAACATGGTCGACCAAAAGTCAAACCGATCAAAAAGTCAACGGTTAACCCTTGGTTGACTTACGCCCAATGAAGCAAACTAATATACACCCAACATAGAGGTACACTTAGCATACAGAAGTCTACACGCAACGTAGAGCTACACTTAGCGTACAAAAGGCTACACCCAACATAGAGCCCCTATTTCCCAAAAACTTATATTATGCTCTTAATACAGCAAGCCAAACTCTTAAACTCCCATATCTGATCTAAATGAATGTCTTAATGGATAAAGTCTCTGACTTTATCTCTTTGCATCGCCAAGAAGAGCACAAAACCAAACTCTAAGTCCATATTGTCACTTTTTGCTCAAGAACCCATGCATGGATGGATGAGAGTGCCCAAGCTCTCATTTTAATGACTCTATAACCTCAAAAACATTAGAAGGAGGCATTCAAATCGTGTAGAGTAACCCATACTCATAAGGACCAAGATTATCGGGACAAAAGCATAAAACTCACAACCATACTAGATCTAACATGTACAAGCATCAAGATGAAAGCAGTATACCATCCAGAGATAGATGTTGGCTTGCAAAACCCAAATCTAAACACCTTGAAGCTTCCCACTTGCTTCTACAAACACTTTCTTCCTTCAAAGAGCACAAAAAACTCTCTAAAAGTTCAAAAACTCAAAAATGGAGGTTATTATTTCAAAGGAAAGATAAGAGGTAATGGAGGATGGTTATGTGAATGGTCCCAAGAAGTTAGAGCCTTTAAATACGGTTCAAAACCTTAGGCTTAGGGTTTTGGATAGAAGTGGCTACGCCTAACATAGGCCATTAAACTCGCATCCAGAATTCAGCACCTACACCTAACATAGGGTGTTGTTATGTGGTTGCCCAGATGAATGTGTGGTTACCCGCATACGAGTTTCTTCCAATGAGCACTCCCAGAAACACAATGCATGAAGTTGGCAAATCTATGTTAGAAAGCCATACCGAGGGCTGGACCCCAGTATTGCTCTCCGATGCCTAAGTTAGAAGTCATATCTAGGGCATGGATATTGAACTTTCTAGAATTCAAGAACACCTCTAGAAACCCCATGACCATCTAGAATTTCGTCCCACCTCCTAGGGAGGTTCTAGAACTGGCCAATGTTCAACTTTTGAACATTGTCACCTTTAGTCCTTCTAGTTAATCCCAAAATTAATTCCAAATTAATTTCTGATTAATTCTTAATTAAATAATACTATTTATAATTAATATATTATTCTCATAATATATTAATAAATCATCTATTTTTATTTCTAATTAATTTATTAATAATAAATTAATAAATCAGTCTCTCTCTCTCTCTCCAAACAACATTCCGATCTTTTACTAGGTTTGTGGGTAACCCAAAGGACTATGCTACTATCAATTCAAGTACATACCAATTATAGTTATGCGCTTAGGCACCTAATGTGTTACATTACATATTTTGTATGTGTTTGATTAGGTGCCTAAGCCCATAACTATAATTGGTATGTACTTGAATTGATAGTAGCATAGTTCTTTGGGTTACCCACAAACCTGACACCAAATACAGATAAATCATTAATCAATAACCCAAGTCCGTGAAGTTTAACACTTTGAACCAAGGTCAAACTATTAAAAAGTCAACGGCCAACGATCAACAAAAGTTAATGGTCACCCAAGTCAACATTCACCACGACGTGGAGAAACACTCACCACGACATGGAGAAATACTCACCACAACATGGAGACCTCATGTTCACATCGTGGTCATAACAGGAAAAAAACAATCGACATACAGGACCCTACCACGACGTGGCAAGCCCTTGGCCACATCGTCATTCTTGGAAGAAGGCCATATTCTTCATTAAGAGCTTAATCGTTATAGATCTAAACCCATAACTTCAGATCTAGTCCTTTCTAATGACTTAATGGATAAAGTTTCCAACTTTATCCATTAGGACTCAACCACAAGGCAAGATATACACTTCTAGATCTAATAATTCCTTAATGAGGCCAATTATTGAACACATATACAAAGTAACTCCAACCATGACTCTTTTCTCACTTACCAGAAGCTTAGAGACTACAAGAGGACCACAACAAGCTTTGGAGTTCCTCAAACTCCAAGAGCATCCATGGAAGGGACCAAACCACCCAAACTTGAATCTAGAAGAAGAAATGCCAATGTATGAACTTTAAACCTCAAATGGCTCAGATTTCAGAAGAGAATAATGGATCCAAACTAGCTACTTGCTTCCTTGCACCAAAGTGAACTCCCTCATTCCTTAAGCTTCACCAAAATCCAAAGACTAAGCTCCAAATCAAGAAAATAGACTCTCAAACATGCATGGAGGCTAGGATTTCGTGTTGAGGGGTTGGGGGATGAATATGATGCCCTAATCCTTTAGATTAGGTGATTAAATATGAAGAAAACCTTAAAAATCTTGGGCATGGGTTGCATCAGCTACCACGTTGTGGCCTTCCTCTTGACACGTCGTGGCGACCATTCAAAATGTGCATTCTTGAAATTGATATGCCACGTCATGACACTCAATTCTCCACATCGTGGCATAAGGTTTTTACCAAAAGCTTACCTTTGATGCCTATGAGTCCTTAACTGATCTATTATGGAAAGCAGGTGTTACACAAAAGATTCATTTCAAGAACAGCCAAGTCCCAAGCTCCAAAAGAAATCAAGAAAGAGTTTATCGAGCAAGTCACCTAGTGGATCGAAGTCATAGACTAGATGTAAAAAGTCTACTTGTTCTCTTTTGACAATGCAACCTAATTGGATACTAGATAACTAAAGATCACTTAGAGGGAGATTTTTAATTTAGAAAAAGTGATTGTTTAGTCTATCTAAAGTTTGGTACTTTCCAAGCTCAGCCTATTTCTGATGCACTTGTGCTTCCAAAGAATTGTCTAGTTTTTGACATAGAGAATGATGGTTGTTTAAGACAAGTATTGTTTTGTTTGATTTAGGTTGTCTTATGTAAAATACAGGCGATAAGATCAAAAGGAAAACATTTTCATATTTCAGGTTATTGAGCTCGTAGTCCATGCTTGTCCTTGTTGTATTTTGTCTTATGTACTTCCTTTTCCTATTAAAAGGAGTGTCAACCCCATATATTATTTACACCTTTATCAATAGAAGAATCACATATGTTATTCTCTCATTCTCTAGTTCTTCTCTAAAATAGTTTTATTTTGGTACTTGGTTATTTTACTCTTCAAGGCTTGACTGGAAATTGTTATCAACCTCCATTGTTGTTGTTCATTCAATGATTCCGGGGAGGACTGTTTGAGTGACCCGAGGTGGAGATATGGAATCACTACCATGTGTTAGTTGCAGAAACAAACTTCGAGGACAGAGTCTAACTTAAGTGGGGGAGAATTGTAACATCTGGTTTTGCGGCACTTTCATTGTTGGCCCTTATATTGAGATTTATTGCAATTTAGACCCTAAGTACAAGAAAGAGTGCATTGAAGGCCATAGTATCATTTTCGAAATTTGAGTGATTGGGGAGTACTCCATGCATACATGTGTACGTTGGGCGTATATATGTATGCAAGACGTACATGTCAAATATGTAAACCCTAATTTTTAGGGTTTGGCTCATATTTAAACCCCATTATTGCCTCATCTCCCCTCACTTCATCAGCCTCCATCCTCTTGATATGTTTTTTCAACCCCAATCCATTTTGTGAAGAATTTCTAGGCTTGAAAGTGTGTGTTTTGTTCTTTTGAAGAAGAAGGAAGAAGGAGAGACTACCTTGGAGGAGTGAAGCTCTTTAGATCTTGGATCCCACCATCTTTTGGCATCATTATGAGGTATAAATTTTTAAACTTGGTGAAGTTCCATTTAGATCTTGTGTTGGGTTTGATTTTTCGTCCTTTTTGTCCCGAATGTGGAGATTCATGAACACAACATTTTCTTGACCCATTAAGCTATCCTTTCAGACCTTTGGAAGGGTCTCGAGTCATAAAAATGGGTTCCAAATGGTTGGTTTTGCTCTACGCATCATTTAGAAGGTCTTAATGGATTAAGAAGTTGAGTTAAGCACTTAACAGACATGCAAAGTCATAAAGTTGGAAACTTTATGACTCTTGAGGATATTTTAGCCATGGATCTGAAAAATAGATGTAAGAACTTAAGCCATTAAGCTCTTATTGAGAAATTGGGCATCTAGGAGTACGCCTCACATACCTGGAGTACGCATCACGTACGAGGTCAACCACCCCAATGGTAGTCAACGCTTAAGTACGCCCAGTATACATTTGGAGTACACCCCGCGTACTCACTCTGTGTTGACTCGGTTAGATTGACTCGGTTGAGTTGGCTCAGTTGACTTATGAATTTTTACCAGTTTCACTTTGAGTTTGACCAAGCTTGACTTAAGGGTATTTTGGGTATTTTATTGGTTTTTGAGAATTGGTCTTTTGGATGATGATTTAAAATTGGTATTTTTTTGTTGGATAGTGTAACGCCCATAGATCCGGGCTATTCAATTTAGAGACGATAAGCATCAAAATTGACTTTTTGATGGAAGATTATTTAGAAGGGGTAATCTTAACTAAGTTATAGTATATGTTACAAGGATTTCGTACATATAAAGAACACCGAAATCCGAGTTATAACGAAGAAGTTATGACCTGTCGAAGTTTCGCGACAGAATCGGCACGACACAGCGCGATGTAAATAGCGAATTTACGTTAGAGCGATATTTCTGGTTTCATATGAGGAAGTTATATTTTTCTAACTTTCAGCTTAGCAGTATGCAACCCGAAGTTCGACTTTGAGATCGAGCGGTTTTTAGCCGAAACAATCTAAACAAGAATCGAAGATCTCGTCAATGGTAGTGCAATGGTAAAAAGACAGATGAAAACGGACGTCGGATGAAGAAGTTATGAATTTATAACGGAGTTCTCTTGTCCCGGGCTACTAAAAATAATATATTTATAATATATTAAAAATAAAGTCAAAATTAGCCAACGGAGTCTAAACGAGAGTTGTAGAGCATAATCTCACCTACGCGTGGATATAAAGAACGTCGAAAACAGAGCTCGTATGCGAAAGTTATGAATTTATGAAGTTCGAGGCGTGAACCCCAAGGCTGTGTCAGAGCTCACGAGGTGAATATTAGAAATTCACGAGGTGAGTCAGTTCACGAGGTGAATATTAGAAACTCACGAGGTGAACAGATGATGGACGTCTTCCAGGGCAAGTGGCCATGACGAACACAGTGACGTATCGAGCTCACGAGGTGAATATCAGAAACTTACGAGGTGAGCCTAGGTCACGAGGTGAATATTAGAAACTCACGAGGTGAACTCAGAAAATTCACCTTATAAATAGAAATCGAGGGTCAGCCGAGTTTGGTGGCTCATCTCTTACTCTCCCACTCCCGATACTCTCTCTAAGCCCTATTTTAACCCCCAAAGCCCCGATATGATTCCTCAGCCCCAAAGCAAGTCCTGAAGCCCCGAAGATCTCGAGAAGTGAGATTCCCGAGCCGAAGCTCTATCCGCGAGAAGCCCGGTTTTTGTGAAGATCTTCCAGATCTACCGAAGAATACTACTTCTACAAGCCGTAGCGTTGTCCGATCATCTTCTGATCAAGTGAGTGTGTGGTCACTTTTTCTTCTAACACATAAATATTAAGTATTTGTTATGAAATACGTTCTATGTGTATAATATAAAGTTGTTTATATGTATGGGTGTATAGTCCCTTTCATAAACACGAGTATAATACAAGTATTGTTTAAATGTATTAAGTATATGTTTGGGTGAGTGTGTGGTCACTTTCTTCTAACACATAAATATTAAGTATTTGCTATGAAATACGTGCTTTTTATGTGTATAATAAAAAGTTGTTTATATGTGTGGGTGTATAGTCCCTTTTATAAACACGAGTATAATACAAGTATTGTTTGAATGTATTAAGTATATGTTTGGGTGAGTGTGTGGCTACTTTCTTTTAACACATAAATATGAAGTATTTTCTTTGAAATGTGTGTTATGTGTTTATATACTATTGTTTATTTGAGATAAGTGTGGAATGGATGTTTTATATGGTTTTTAAATGAGTTAAATCATATATGTATTTTATATCTACTAATATGTTGGGTAGAACATGGGTAGATGAGATAGTTGGTATGTGATAAAATGATGAGGTAAATGACGAGGTATGTAAGATGCTTATAGAATAATATTGGTAGATGCACCAAGTAGAGAATGTCATAATACTAGCAGATGCGCTTATAGGATAATCCTTACAGATGGGCTTATAGGATAATGTCGGCAGATGCGCCCAAAAGAGAATGTCATAAACCTGGCAGTCGCGCCTCATAGTGTATGGCGTAATCCTGGCAGAGACGCTTAAAGGATGATGTTGGTAGATGTGCCTTATGTAGAAATAGATTTTGTGCCAATTCTTTAGGTCAATCCTTAGGAATGAATGAATGACGGGTAGTTGAATTTGTAATACCCTGTTTATTTATTAGATAAATAAATAAATTAATGAACGATTAGTAGCACTAAAATAAATAATTATATATCAAAGGATGGTCTCGAAGGGCTAATTGTCATAATTTTAGAAGTTGGGGGTTAAAAGTGTAAGTTCTGGATTTAATTTGAGAAGGAATTGAGAAGTTAGGGTGCGTTTGGTAATTAATAGACTTAAATTGAAAAGATTTGAAGGCTTAGGGGCTGGTTGGTAATTTCAGGACTTAATATGAAAGGAAATTGTGGGATCAACGGCTAAAGGGTAAATATTGGATTAAGATTGAAAGAAAAAGGGAAGGAAGGGGCTAAATTCGTCATTATGGAAGTAAGTTTGGGGGATGGGGTATAAAACCCATCACCCCTCCCGCTTCAAACCCTAACCCTAGGAGTTAGAATGCAGCCACCACACTCTTCCTTCCGTCTCCGGCGCCATCATCCACCTCGCTCATTTCCAACCGCCTAGCACCACCGGACTTCCTCCATGTCTTCTATCGGCAAGAGAGAGTTCAACGAGTCAAGCTTTTGGCGACGGGGATGTGAGGGGTTAGGTGAGCGAAGTTGCCGCCGCCGCTGCCAGCCGATGTCGAGCACTTCCGCTATGATTTCACTTCTGGTGAAGCCGGGAACTGCCGAGGAAGGACCACCGCCATCGCCTATTCCTCATTCTTTTGTGTCCTGAAGCCGTGTATGTCGACGGGAACCGATGGTGTGCTTTGGCCGCCGTTGTTAGGTTTCCGGTTGTCGCTTGCCAACCATAGCAACTGAGTTGGGGACGTTTCGCTCTTCATATCGTGACCACGAAGCGTGTGCAGGGGTTGCTCGGCTGGGGATCGAGGGAATCGCCGCCACCACCGCGAAGTGGTGGCTGTCGTCGCTGCCTTTCCGTTCTGTCGCTTCTGTCGTCGCCTTGAGCCACCAGGTGGGTGGCTGGGGTCGTTTGGTGACCATATATGGTGTGTGTATTTTTCCGTTTAGTTTGTGTGGTGTGTTTTATTTGGTCGGAAAAGCCACTGCCGCCACGAGCCACCGCCGGCCACCACTAGGGTGGATGTGTGTGTTTGTGTGATTAGTTTAGTGTGTGTGTGTGTGTGTGGTTAGTTGAGATTTAGCCTTGTAAAATGTAATTTGAATTTGGAATAATGAAAATGAACTAAACCACCACCGTGAACCGCCATTGACTACCACTACCCGAGGTGGTAGTGGGTGGTGCCCCACAAGCAAACCCTAATGGGCCTAGCAAGACCCTAATGGGCTTAAAGATTAATTTTGGTCCTGTTGGGCCATGTTTGAGAGGAAAACCCTAATTGTGAGTAATTGGGCCTTAGACTTATTGGATCCATCTTTGGGCCATTGGGATCGGATTGTGTATTAAGCCCAAATCACTCTATATCACTTATCTAGTAGAGTAAAGGACTTAATGAATTAAGTCCTTAATGGGTTAAGTAAGAAACACTTAACCCTAGTTATCATTTTATGTGAACCCTAATGGATCTAATGACTTAGCTATTAGGCCTAATGGACTAATGTGGGTTGGAAACCTTAATTAGGGTTTGGAAAACCCTAATGCAATGAAACCCTAATTTTGAGAATTAATCGGGACACACACACGAGAATTATTAATAACTTGAAATATTAAATAATAAGCATTGGCAAGATTAATCTAAGCGATATTGGACTTAATGGATTAAGTCCTTAATGGGTTAAGTAGGAAACTTAACCCTAATCATTATTTTATGTGGAACCCTAATTTCACTTGGGTTTATTGTTGGGCCTTAGAATGAGACCATGTATAGGCCTAGGCCCAATTTGGAAAATTAGGCCATGTGTTGGGCTTTGATTCCTAATTGACTTTGGGCCTACGGATTGGGCCTTGGGCTTGAATAAGCCAAGCTAGGGGTAATGTAGTAATTACCCAAAGAATGTACGTATGGTTATGTATTGGGACCCAATTATTAATTGGGTGTTATTTTGGTGTTGACAGTTCGGGAATTTGTCAGCCAACAGCTGGGGTTGAGTCTGCGGGACTTCAGCAAGTGTGGGATTGTATCTTCAGGACTTCAGCAGTGTGAGGTGAGTTACTTCCAGTAGCGGTGGGTCTACGGCCACAATGTCGGCCCACCAGTAGGAGTTGTATGTTAGATGATTGTCTTTGTGATATCATCTAGGTTTGCTACTACCTGATATGTTATATGCTGGCATGATATGTTATATGTGATAGTGGTAGTAAGAGGGGAATAGTCCCCAAGTTCGGTTGTTAGGACCGAAGGGTAGTTCGGACACCCCAGGGATGTCTGATAGTATGTTGTATTATGATATATATGATAGTAGCTGAGTGTAGGCGAGGCCCGTATCTCAGAGATAGTGGAGTGTGGGCGAGGCCCGTATCTCCCAGCTAGCGGAGTGTGGGCGAGGCCCGTATCTCCTAGCTATTCATTATATGATTGTATATACTGGTATGTTATGGTTTAGTAGCTGAGTGTGGGCGAGGCCCGTATCTTAGAGATAGTGGAGTGTGGGCGAGGCCCGTATCTCCCAGCTAGCGGAGTGTGGGCGAGGCCCGTATCTCCATGAGTGTGGGCAAGGCCTGTATCTCCTAGTTGTTCATTATATGATTGTATGGTATGTGGTATGATGGGGGAACTCACTAAGCTTTGTGCTTACGGTTTACAGTTTTGGTTTCACGTACTTGTTTTCAAAGGAAAGGAGTCGGCTTGATCGCAGCGCACCACACTATGTTTTCCGCACATGAGATCCTTGGGATTACACTCTGATATGGTTTTATGTTTTGATTACTAACATTTTGGTTTGACACGATATGTTATTATGAATGTTTTATACTGATGGTTTTATGTAATAACTTATTTAAAAATGAAAATTTTGGCCTTGAAATTTGGGATGTTACAGAATTCTTAGGGTAAAATCCTAAGAAATAAAGAAGATAATGGGGATGGGTAATTGGGTTGATTGTTTGATGGTTGAATATAATAATTATATTATTGTGGGTTGAAAACCCTAGATGCTCACCAGGCTCCCAAGCCTGACCCACTCAGTTTTCTTTGCATTACAGGTAATGGCACAAGAGTATAAGTTGGTGGACTTGACGAGAGATTTTGGATTATAGATCAGTAGTTATAAATAACTGTTGTAAGGTCTATTCTATACTGTTTATGCTTTTGGTCTGTATCGGAACATGACATCCCGAGATTTTGTTATTTAATGAAAATACATTTCTTTAAAGAAATGTTTTGATAAATTCTTATCATATTTTGTTTTGGGAACAAATTCCGCAACTGTTTTCTTTAAAATATTACTCTGATTTTAAAACAAAGCATAAACAAATCGGTCTTTTCTGGCCATGAAATTGGGGATGTCACAGATAGGTGTCGGTTAAAGCTGGGATTCGGAGTCGGGACCTCATCAACTATTGATCAGATTGAGAGGTGAGTTTTTCTCACTGTACTTATGGTTCGAAGGCACCAAGGTCGGCCCATTGGATTGATATCTTGCTATACATTTATATGTTGAGTATGGAATATATCTACATGATTATATGCTAGTTGTCGATATGCTAGTCTGGTAGATCTGTAGGACTACATGTGATTCTGTCTACATGATTATTTGTATATGTCTGATTATCTGTTATATGTCGACATATTGTGTTGGGTTGAGGTACTGTTGCTTTGTGTTGTAGCCAACAAACCCTGGAGCATTCCAAATATGAGATGGGGGTCGGGTATTGTATGCCAGACTCATACTAAGGGCTCAGTAGCATTCCAGATACGATCTGAGGACCAGTTGGTATACCAAACTCGTACTGAGGGCTAAACATTGGTATTCCAGTTCGATGACTGATTGGTTCAGGGAGCAAGCCAGACACAAGTTATGGGCCCCGAGGGCAATCCATACTTATGTTGTGGGCTCAAGAGCAAGCTAGATATGAGATGTAGGCCTGATAGGCAATCCAGACTCATACTGTTGGCTTAGGGGTAATCCAGTCTTTTAGTTGTGGACCTGGTACATGTTGTTATTTGTATATGTTATATGTTTGTGTGTTGGTACTTTGGGGGAACTCACTAAGCTTCGTGCTTACAATTTTAGTTTATGGTTTCAAGTTCTTCAGAGGACCGTGGCGAGGCGAACGCGTAACCATACACATCTTTGGTTTTACTAATGATTGGATCTTGGGAGACTCTGATTTTAAACCATATTTTGGAAACAATGGTTTTGTAAACAATTTTATTAGTAAATGGGTTGTTTTAAAAAGTTTAAATTTGTTGAAATTTTTGGGATGTTAAACTACATGCCACCTAGGTAACACACATGGAAGACCCTTAGTCTACCTTCTAAAGCTAGACATTTGACCCAAGACAGCAAGTCAAGAATCAACCCTTAAAGTCAGCAGTCAAAGGTCAAAGTCAATAGTCAAACATTAGCTTAAGCGACTCGCCACGTCGTGACCATCCTTGGCCACGTCGTAGCATCAGATTATGATAAGAAAATCGGTTCAACCCCAGTCGTCTTGGCGTGGCGACCTGATGTCACGTCATGGGCATTAGATTTAAAACAGCTTAATGGGTTAAGATATCTCCTTTAGCCCCAAGAGCTCCAAAGGTCAGATATATTGTGAAATATGGCCTAGAAGGATAAAGCTTCCAACTTTATCCATTAAGTCCACCCAAAAGAAAAAATCTCTAAATCTAGGTTCCATAAGGCTAAAAATGGAAAAGCCTTACCCATTAAGCACTTAATCCCGAGGGTCCTTAGTCTAACATCTCTAGAATGCTTCTAGGATCCCTAATGGTCCATAAAAATCCAAACTTTATGGACGTGCGTGACCCATGCATGTCCTTCTTCAAACTAGGTCAAAAGGAACAATATTACCCAAAATCCATGCGTAGCTCACATCATACCACAAAGTTGCAAATCTATGAGGTATAACACTCAAGAGACATAGAGAAACCATAAAGTTGCAAACTTTATCTCTTATAACTACTCAAACCACTCCAAAAGGACCAAAACATGCTCCAAAACCTAGATCTATGAAGAAGAACACAAAAATGTTGAAATTTGAGGACTTACAAAGAGTCCAGAATATGCACACAAATGGAGGAAATGATTGCTTGCTGAACCAAGATGCTAGCTCTTCTCATTCTTCCTTCAAAACCACCACAAGTTTGCTAAAATGAGCACAAGAGCACCAAGGAGGATTAAAGTTAGATTTCTGGAGGGTTTAAGAGTGATGGAGGCTAAGGATAAGCAACCCTAGCCTCCCACTTCCTTTTAATACCTGAAAAATTAGGGTTAAGGCGTCATCGGCGGCCACGTCATGGCAAATCAAAAGAGACCCGCGACCCAAAGATGCCTCGCCACGCCGTGGCAACTCCAAAAAAAATCAATTTTAATTAAAAGAAAGTATACCTCAAAAGTCAAATGTTACAAAATAAGAATAAACAAGAATCATTGACTTATATTATTCAAATAAATACAACATAATTAATCAAAATAAATAATACTAATGATACGACAACACATACATTTATGTAGTTCCACTATCCGGGTGATAGTGTACGGCCAAATGAGAAGAGGGTATCTTTCATTCTAGCGAGAACCAAAACTGAGACAAAACACAAATACAAAAGAACAGTGTTGCTACAGTGTAACACCTACTAAACTCTCCCCCATCATGATTGTGATGTGTTTCCTAACCCTCTAAATCAAAGCAATTTACTTCTCAAAAACTAATTACAAAAAAAAAGTCAACAATTTATACTCTCTTAAGCCTCCTAAAAGTCATGTATGTCGTATTTGTATCACCTTTAGAGAGGTGGAGAAGGTATTTTTTGATGGTATGAGTAGGGGTGGACGAGCCTAAAAAGAAGCGTGAATATCATATTAGGTTAGATGTGAAGAAGTATGACTTTATTTCAAAAGACATGATCTAAGTAGAAGAATGTGGAGACTTGAAATTAATGTATTTGAGTAGTTTTCTTTGTTACAAGAGTGTGATTTTCTTTTAACATGTACTTTTTACTTTTTATTGTATCTTTCTCCATTGTTTCCTCCCCATTAAGTGTATTGAATTTAGTTTCATGCATTTTATTAGAGTTGGTCAAATTTTACAAGCCAAATTCATCCCCAAAGTGAAAAAGCGAGTAAAAGGCCGAAGGGGTCGGCAAGCCCAAACCAAAAGAATAAATCTTTCGTGAAATGAAAAGTTTGAAAGTGAAACGGGTTGTTTTCTTTATGATTTCACCAACCGACATGTTCCAATCAACCCCAATAATGTAGAGCAATGAACCAAAATGAAAAAAAAGTGTCTAAAGTCAGATGGATAAATACGACAATTCAAAAGGGGTCGGCAATCAAAAATCGATTACAAGAACCCACTTAAAATCCGACGTACCTCCATGTCCAAAAACAAGAAAACCCTACCATCCCAAATCCAATTCCAATTCACAAAATTCAAACACCCACGTCACGGATTTACAAGTTTCCGTGTAGATTACCATTAATCAAACGCAAGTCATCGTTTGTTTGCCATAAATATACATATACACAACAAGTCGAGTGAATTCACACCTTCAATCCTCATGTTCTTCACTTTCAGCTTCTTTCAGTTACAGGGTACGCTTTCGTTGATCCTAATTTCCATCTTCTTTTATGATTTCTTGAGCTTAATCATATGATTACACTAATTAGTAATTACCCATTTCAATTTCTTTATCTTTTTTCGTAAAACGACTTTCTTTAAAGCGGATATACTTGGTCAAAGAACTGCGTACAAGCTACGTATCAATTTTTCTTGTGGATAGGATAATAGGAAAAAAGGGGTTACTTTTTTTCATTTCTCTTTCTTTGTTTGAGTGATCATCTGATTTTGGGTATCTTCCTGATTGTGCCAGCAGATTTGATATTGACAAAAAGTCATTTGAGATAAACTTTTGGGTGTTTGATCATCATTCATCAATGGCGGAAATGATTGGTCCGAGGTTATACTGTTGCTGTAATTGTCGAAATCATGTTGCCCTTCACGATGATGTTATTTCTAAAGCTTTTCAGGTAAAGTAAAGGTTATTAAAGAATTACGGATCAAATTCTTCAACTACACTTCATTCATGCTTTATCTGTGAAGTCCTTTTTAGATCAATTGTGGGTTTTTACAATTCTTGAAATGGTGGATTCTTTTTATCTAACACATTTGACCCAAATCGATAGTGGAAACAAGTAACTAAAGATGAAAAATGATTAAAACTTAAGCTATAGATGAATTCTATGCACTTAATGGTGTTCGAGAGATCAAATAAACACCAAGTATCTGCATCTTTGTACTATTATTAGGTGTATTATGTCATATAAGCCTTATCATCCCTATGCAAACATATAAATATGTAAATGAGAAAATTCTTAAACCTTTTCTATGATTCTTGATCTGGGTTTGTGGCATTTAGCTCCAAGAAACAGAAACCATGAAATAACATGAGAAGTGGTAGACTATTTTGAGTAAAAGGATGTTTCTTGATTTAAATCTATGCTTAGAAAGATGGGATTTTTGTTGGTTTTCATGATATTTCTGTTATGTATATTCTTGATGTAGATTGGGCTCTTTTGTGGGCCACTATGTACTTTGATTTATGTAAATCATCTGGTGGTAAGCTATGTACCTAGTTTACATCTCACATGATGCTTCTAGTACAAGTCAGTGTTGACCAGCTCAGGAGTTGTACCTGATTTATATCTCACATAATGCTCCTGTGTTTGTTGGAAAAACAACTTTTTTACAAAAGTTATGGAGATTCTTTAGCTATTATAATTGTGGATTTTAAAGGTACTTAACATTGGATTGAAATTGGTTTTTGTTTTTGTTTTTTTATTGATGTTAGGGGAGAAATGGTAGAGCTTTTTTGTTCTCTCATGCAATGAATGTTTCCATGGGGCCAAAAGAAGACAGACACCTAATGACGGGTCTCCACACGGTTGCTGATGTGTACTGCTCTGATTGTCGTGAGGTGTTGGGATGGAAATATGAACGCGCGTATGAAGAATCACAAAAATACAAGGAAGGAAAAATCATTCTTGAGAAGTCCAAAATTGTGAAAGAGAATTGGTAGTGATGAATTTAACACTCATATATCTGAATCCCCTTTTCATATCCTATGAAATGTCTAGTTTGTGTTGATGCTATCCAATAATATTGTATTTGATTGGAAAGTGTTTTCTTTGTTAACCTTGCATTAATGGAAAGTGAACAGCTTTTGTTGGTGTTCTTGTAAATCGAAGGGTGTAAATGAAATGATCTCTCATCATTTGGTATGGTGATTCTTTTATGTATGTAAGCTGTCTGTTATTTCTCAACTAAAAAGAAACATGTCCTTTTTTTACATTAATTGGACTTTTAAGAGAAATTTTAACACTATAAACGTCGATGAGAATTGATTTAGGTTGTGTTTAGTGTGCAACACTAGCCGTCAAACTTTTTTAAATTGTCATATACTAGTTTTTTAAAAACTATATAGATTTAAATTGTCATAGACTAGTTTTTTAAAAACTATGTTGTCAACTTTTTTTTAAAGTTTTTAAAGTGTCATAGACTAGCTTTTTAAAAACTATATAGATTTAAATTGTCATAGACTAATTTTTTAAAAACTATGTTGTCAAACTTTTTTAAAGTGTCATAGACTAGCTTTTTAAAAACTATATAAACTAGCTTCTCGGGAATTTTGTTAAATCTTATATATTTACATATACAGAGAGAGAGAGAGAGAGAGAGAGAGAGAGAGAGAGAGAGAGAGAGAGAGAGAGAGAGAGAGAGAGAGGTTCAAATGTGGATGAACAAGTATTGTGTGGATGTAGGGATTAACATGGACCAAGTATTATTTAGAAAAAAAAATAAAACATTAATTAATTAAAAAATGATATTTTAGTAAATGATTTCTAAATCAATCAATTAAATTTAAAATTGAAACCTATAATTTTGGTAACTGCATTTTAGATTGAAGCTATATATTAATATATTTCTTCAACCCTACGCCTTCATTAGTTCTGCAATGAACAAAGCTTTCATCGCCTCCTCGTGTGTCACCCACCATCTTCATCGTCTCCATTTAATCACTTGTGAGGAATATTTCTCCATATGTTCTCCTGAACACCAAGCACGATCCATTACTTTTTTATCAAAACATTTGAAGAATCGGTAATGAGGTGCATTTAAAAAAGCAATGGACTTCGAACATGTGTGAAAAGAGGTTCGTCTAGACCCGAGACTCTGTTGCTTCGATGGAGTTTGATGAGGCTAATCAAGAAGAGGGTGATAAGGATGTTTAGATTGAAACTTAAAAGCTTACTGATTCTGGTCAAAAAATGGTCTAAGTTATTTATAGATGCATGTGAATAACCTGTACCAGCAGGTGCAATTGTTTCTTCATACATCTTAAATCATAAGGTACGCTTCATAAAACCATCCAATATCGCATTCTAATCTATGTTCTCTTATGATCAATTTCAGCAGACCATTTATTTGTTGGGAATAATATGATTTTCTCATAAGGGTACATCAAAAATCATTCCAAGGACATTTGATTTGGGTTTTTTTATCAATGTAACACCCCGAATTCAGAAGACCTAGAAAGGAAAGGAAAGCCTCAAAATCAGAAGGAGACTCGTCGAGTAGGTGGGTGACTCGATGAATAGGGGCGCATTCCGGGTCGCGGGTTAAGTAACCTACTCGACGAGTCGGAGGACCGACTCGGCGAGTTGGTCGGGGTTTGGGAAACCCTAAATTCGGGACTTGGCACCCTATTTAAGCATCTTATTCTCGTCCTCTTGGTCCCATTCCTAGCCCCCATTGTCCAAAACTTAACCCACGAAACCCTAGATCTTTTGGTGAGTGTATGAGCCATTCTTGAGTGTTTTGGTGTTCTTGGAGGCTAGAAGAAGAAGAAGGAGATTGAAGGTTCAAGGAGGAACTTTTAGATCCAGTAACACCATCTTATTTCCATCTTTTTCTGGTAATCAAGTCTTCATCTTGACTTATAGCTTCTTAGATCTATTTATGTCCACTTTATGAGAGTTTTGGTGCATGGAGCTTGATCTGTGGGACAAGTCCAAGTTTGACCTTATGAGAAAATGTCCTTGGAATTCGGTGGGACAAGTCCAAGTCTGATCTTTTTCTGGAGTCCCCAAGAATGGTTAAGGCATAAAGGTGCAATCTTTATGCCATTGGAACCCTCAAGCAAGCTTTAAAGAGGTTATTATGGCCTTTTGGGCAAAAGGGTCATGCATGGATGTAAAGGCAGAGGCTTTACGCGTTATTTCAACCCTAAAAGGTTAGATCTGGGTCTTGGATGCTTTGTGTTCAGCTGAAAGCATCTGAATAGAATTGGACTTATGAAGATGGATTCAACGAGTTCAAAGGTGAACTCGGCAAGTCAGTTGATTACCGATATGTTTGATATGTGTGGCTCGTGGCATAACAGCAAGACTATGTTTGGCACATAGCACCTTACTTGATTACCGATATGTTTGATATGTGTGGCTCACAGTATGTATGGCATGTATGGCCCAGTTGATATGTATGGTATGTGGTACTTGGGGAACTCACTAAGTTTCGTGCTTACGATTTATAGTTTTGGTTTCAGGTACCTTTGGTTTTCAAGAAAAAGGAGCTCGAGACGATCGCAGCGCATTCACCCATGTTATTTCGCATTATATGATCTTTGGGATTAGACTCTGATATTTGTTTAAAATGAAATGTTTTCAATGTTTGGAACAAAGTTATTAATGGTTTCTTTATATTAAAAATGAAATTTTTGGCCTTGAATTTTGGGATGTTACAAGTAGGTGGGTTACACCTGATCCCACATCGGCTTGGAAGGAGAAAGTAACATTTCCTTATAAGGGGTATGGATACCTTCCTTGTCACAATGCGTTTTAAAGTTGTGAGGGTAGCAGATCCCATAAGAACTCTACAGTTAAGCGTGCTAGGGTGGGAGTAGTACTGGGATGATCCCCTGGGAAGTCCTCATGCCAAGTGGCCCAAAGCGGACAATATTGTGATACGTGCCAGAGGGGGATGTTACAATCAACTTTGTTCACATATTTCTATATTTCATAATACAAAATTAACTCGTCTCTTACCCCTAATATTGTTTAAGAGTTATTCAGATTATTGATTTGAAGTATACATAGTATGTTTTGCAATCAATCTGACTTTGTATCCAAAATCGAAGACCAACCCCAATGCCAAATCGAAGACACCACTGGGTCATCATCATTGTTGGATTCCACATCTTATCCCCAAATTGATGTCACAATCGAGAATCGACCCTCCAGGGCTCGTTTGATAAACATGATTAAATTGTTTTCTTGATAATCATGGAGCGGTATCTACATCAGTCAATCGATTCAGGTTAGTAAAATTCCATTTGATTAAATTATGTTCATAATTGTTGTACTTAATTTATTTTGTGTTTTATATTTCATTTTTATTTTGTGTTTCAATTGAAGCGTATATACATATTCAAAATGAAATCAGTACATTCTATCAGTATTACATGCTTCTAGGTGCTGCATAAGAAAGAAAAAAAAAGTTAAAGAAGAAGGATATTTTGATACTAAAAAAGAAAAAAAAAAAAAAAAGATAAAAAAGAAGGATATTTTGATACTCTTGATGAATAAAGAAGATAATCAACAAAAGATTATGGCTTTTGGAGTTACTCCCACTTGCAGCTTCATGCATCCAGAGGAAAAAAAGAAAAAAGTTAGAATTTGATTTTATGAAAGACATTCTCACATAATGTCATTCTCACAAAATGTATTATCATTCATTCTTAAAGACTTACTGAAGAATGTTTTTAAGATTTTCTTTTTTCTGTAATACTTTTTACATGAATTCATGATTATTCTTAGAAGAATGATATTTTTTCCTTTATTGTCATTGTATTTTATTAGAGTATGCATATTGAATTCTATTAGAATAGTTATTCTTATGTTATGTTGATACATGTATGTTCATTCTTTAATATTGGTTCCTGAAGTTATATATGTTCATTATTGTAAGTATGTATAATCAGAAAAAGTTATGTCTACGTATTCATGAGTAAAGTTAGGTTATTGTATATGTGTTCTCTCGGACTATGGTTTCTTATTGTATGTTTATATTCTTTAAGTTAGGTAAGTTCATTCTTGTAAGAATGAATAATCAAATAAAGTTTTGTATAGTTTCTTTATCAGCTTTTAACTCTATAATTTGGAGAATCAAATTCAAATCCTGAATTGATTGAAATCGTATGTGATTGTTTGGTTAGTAGCAAGAATATCTCACATGCCTTATTTGATTGTTAACAAAATGACATAATTAGCCTTAAAACCGTTTTGAGCTTATTAATTACATAGGATAATCATTTTTTAAATTTCCAAAAATGATTGGACCACAAAGGATTCCTACATCCAAACAATAATTACAATCCACATTATAACCTAACCATATATATATATATATATATATATATATATATATATATATATATATATATATATATATATATATATATATATATATATATATATATATATATAGGGTTAGGTTCAATGGAAAATGAACAATTAGGACAACATATGCCGGAACCAATGATAAGTGACACGTGTCCATTTCTTTATTCATAAGCAATGTATTATGGAAGTTATTTATGTAGTTATTTCAAAGTGATGTGTTTTCATGCTTTTATTGGTTCCAACATGTGTTGCCCTAATTGTTTATTTTCCATATAACCTTTCCCTATATATATATATATATATATATATATATATATATATATATATATATATATAATATATATATATATATATATATATATATATATATATTATAAAAAAATATATTCTTTTGAATTTTTATATCTTATATAACTTTTCAATTGTATAACTTTTTCAATTATACAACTTTTAACTAATATGTCAATTATAGTCTTAGGGTTTGATAACAATATTCAAAGTAATGGAACTTGGAACAAAAGCAAAAAGACACAAGAGATTATGTTAAAAAAAACAATTCAAGATTAATCAATTATCATCATCATCATCATCAAAGAATTCATCAAAACCTCCAAAACCAACATCTCTACAACCTAAAAAAAACCAAAGAAAATCAAAACACCCAAATCACCAGAAAAACAAAACCTCCAACAAAGCAAGTCATCATCCAAATCTCTAAAAAGCTAATAAGTCTTTACACCAAAAGTCAGAAAACCGCCACCTTCTTCTTCAACACATGTCTCTTCTTAGCATCAGCAATCGCAGATTCCTTGCACTTCAATAACTCACTACAAAACTGATCATACTGAGCGTTAATATCATAAAGTTCTTGCTTCAAATCTTCACACGCATCTTCTTCCACCTCACAATCTTCATGCGACATGTCATCATTGGACATGATTATAGAACCTTCCGAAGAGCTTATGATTCCACTTGAGTTGGATTTTGGGACTGAAGGTTTCCATGTTGGCTCAAATTTCATCATCAGTTCATCAATCAGCTCAGCAATCACAGCAACTTCTTCATGTATTAAATCCAGCTGTTCCACCATTTCAAGAGCTATTGAATGTGCTGTATCCACATCTATATAAACCATGAACTGAATGTTCCTCGCTGTACCTGTTAAAAACAAACATAAATATTAAAAAAAAAAATTATATATTTCAATAAATAAAGAATGGTTGTTTATGTTGTTGATTTCTTACTAGTGAAATCATCTATTCTCAAGTTTAAATAGATAGAGTTATTTTCATTCTTCTCCCCTCTGAGTCTAATTTCATTTCTCTCATTCAGACACTGCAACTCAAGGGAATGAAGACGTGGGCTGCTGCTGCTGCTATTGTTGCTCTTATTGTCAATCTCCATTGGAGACAGGTTGACTTTTGGTAAGTTTGTTGACTTTATCTTGACAGGCTGGCATACACGCTCCTTCATGTTGCTATCAGGGTTAAGAAATGGATCTTTCAAAAGCTCTTTTGCAGGTAGCCTCTCAGAAACTGGAACCAAACACTTCTCTATGAATTCCTTCACTTCTGGATCTTTCACTTTTGATAGACCCAAAGGCTTTATACCCTGAAATACATATTTTCATATATAAAAATTATAATTACAAGTCTCTATGTGACATGAAACACAAAAGATAATAACCAACACTTACTGAAGAAACTTTCTTGTAGATTTGTGCTTGATTTCTGCATTCACTGTAGGGATATTCACAAGTGATCAACTCTAATATGCACATTCCAAATGAATAAATGTCGACAAGTTCGTTGTATTCTTCTTCATAGAGTTCTGGAGCCATGAATTCAGGAGTTCCTGTAATGAAACAAACCAATTAAAGTGTTTGCTAGATTGAGATTTATGAAAAGGTATGGATTGATCGATTACCAATTAAACTTTTGGCAGTAGGGCGCAGCATTAGGGTTGCTAATCCAAGATCACCAATTTTGACTTCTCCATGATTTCCATTGACAAAAATGTTGTCACATTTCAAATCTCTATGAATAATAGGTGGTTCATGACTGTGGAGATACACCAGTCCTTTAAGAATCTGTCTGGCCCAATTCTTGATAGCCTTCAAATCAACACTCTTATGTTTCTTGCGATATCTGATTAAAAATGTAAACATAGTTTAGTTCTTGTTCATTGATTTAAATGGTATATAAGTACAAGAGAAAGAACACGAGGAAGATGACTTACTGTCTTAAACTCCCGGAAGTGAATAATTCAGTGATCATGTTGATAGTTTTCTTCTCATCATCCACCCAAGAAACATATGATTTGATTATGTTTTCATGTTTTAGTGTTCTCAGTAAGTGAACCTCTGAATAAACTCTTTCTAGATGTTCTGGAGATTGCATAGCATCATCCAGTCTCACTTGGTTCCAGGCGATTTCAATTCCTTCAATTTCATCAAATCCCTTGTAGCTGTTCGTATCAAGAAAAGAAACATAAATAAGTAAGGATTGTTATGTTAAAGAACAAAATAGTAGAAGATCATATCAGTACAATAAAGTTATATCTACAATTAGAATATACAAAGTTATAGATAAGGAAAAGAGTTAGAAGTCAAGAAATCATACACAGTCTTGAATGCTCCTCTCCCCAGCATTTCATTATACTGAAGAAAGAAAACAGAAAGAGCTAAGAAACTGGTAATTACTCACTACGGCCAATAAACCTTATAGTAAAACTTCAACGTTTATAACATAATATACTAAGGAATATACGGTTAAATTCTAGTGAATAGCATGATATGTTTTGAGATGAGCCCAATCGTACGTTTGCTTCAACAAAGCATATGAATAAATAACGATGAAAACACTTGTACTCCAGCATCATGAATAATTTTGCTCTTATTGAACAATATGCATTGAAAATTGATCTTACCCGAATGTAACGATTGTTAGGGCATCTTTCCAAAACATCAGCATCCTCGAGCTCTGGCTTCGCATTCAGTTTCAGTTTCGAAAGCAAATCATTCTCAGGAACCAAAAAACTCACTCCTGAAGCCATCAGTAACAACAATTACAAGGTAACGGATCCGTAAAACGTAGAAGAAAACGGCAGCCGACGAACGAGCGAAAACGAGAGAAAACGACTATAGTTGGCGGTGTTCAGAAAACGCTTCGCAGGCAACGTAGAAAGAATCGATGGATGATCGGATTCTAAAGTAGATTCCAGCAAAACTCATCGGCAATAATGTGTGCGAATTCTTCGAAAGAATCGAAATTCTGGAAACCAGTCGCGTTTCTTCTCCAAATAAACTAGACATGCCTCGAAATCTTCAGATCCCCAACCATGCATATACACATATATGATGAAACTACTTTGGATGCAAGCAATGCGATTGTGACAAGAATAAAGGAAATCAGAACCCAAAAATCAATCCTCCTTACGATAATTAAGAAGCAGAATATAGGATTGTTCGCGAGTAGGAATCGAGGGAATCAATTTTCGTAGGTTGGAAGGCAAGCATTGACAGATTTATAAAACCCTAATCCCCAATTTCCAGCGAGGAAACCGTAGTCTTTTAACAACATAATCTTGCCTAATTTAAGAAAAAGTAAATTGCATATGTCGTCCCTACACTATTAAACAATGTTCATATATAACTACAAAATTTTTTCTTTTCGTATATTGTTTCAAAACGGTTGTTTTTATAACTTTTTTGTCTTCTTATTTTCAAATACCATAACTTTTTCTTAGAGTATACATTTGTATATTTTAGAAGTGATTATTGTAATTATAGATAATCAAAGCTAGTGGTAGTTACGGATTTTTATATTTATCCTAAAATATCTACAATTTCAACAACAAATCAAATCATATCATATCAAATATCCTATGTGTAGTATATCAATTATCAAAACACCTTCTAAAAAAAATAAAAGGTGTAAAAAAAATTATTCTCTTAATCGTTATCTCTATCTTTTTTTATCTTCGTTTTTATTCACCGGCTTTTTTTAATATCTTTCCAATATAAAATAACTACTTGTTATAAGATCATCTTTAAATAAATAAATAAAGTTAAATAAAAAACCTAGGAAACGTGTATCTCACTTTTCTTCCCTTTCTTCAAGATTGATCTAATGAAGCAAATTTTAAAATATCAATTTGATTTTATTGATATTAATTTTTAATCATTATTCTTACCTTATCGTCTAAAATTTAATCATTTATCCATCCATTACATGTCGTGACCCGAATTCCAACATACTGAATATAGTTATAATCCAAATCAATCAAACATTCGATTTTTTAAGAAAAAATACATATGTGGCCAGTTACTTTTTTGGACTTTAAGAGTATATTCAAGTCTTGAGTACTTACGTTGAGTAATGACTAATTAAAAATCACAAGTCAAGTTCATCATTTTGATAGCATCATTTTGATAGCAACCATCTTTTGACCAACTCTTCAAGAACACTTGGTAGCAAACCAAATAATATCTTAATAGAAAATGTAAGTATAGATATGAAGACAAATAGACACTATTAGTTTTGACTATGGTCATGTGCATAGTATATTAGTATATGTCAAATTTAATGTGTCTTACCAATTTTATTAGTCTATAAAACTAAAATTATACGAAATCCGGCTGTTATGAATTAATAATGCAAAAGAAAATATTATAGACACCCATATGTTTATCAATTTATCAATAAAGTAGACATAAATCTTGTATTTTACACTAACAAGAAATATTAGATGCATTTAAAAACATTCACGAGTTTTAGAAATCAAAATAATCCTTCATATTTAAATTTTGTTTTTTTGTATGAATCTTCAAAAAATAACCGATGTAAATGCTAAAATCGAAATCATGCAACTAATAGCAAACTCATAAGTTAGATGTATTTTAAAATATTCAAAAACTTAATCATCAAAAAAAAAACTAAAAAAGTTAAGATTAACTATTGACATTTATTAGTTTTATAGATAAAGAAATACATGAAGAATGAACAAATTAAAATTGGAGAAGGAAATGTAAATAGCAAAACCAAATAAAAGCTTAGTTAGTTCTTGTAACTTTTAGGAGGTAGTTGTAATCTATGAAATTAGTAAAACTTAAAGGGTAAATTATGTAAATATCCACCTCTCATCCAAGGAAGAACAGTACGTCCGTGATTCCTGGGGTTGGGCGCCGGCTAATCCTAGTTTTTTAGAACGGCTCAAAAGTAACAATTTACTTTATTTTAAGCCCGAAACATTATTATATTATTATTTTATATAATATACCATAATGTAACAACTAAAATTTATTTATTTTTAATTTATATAACTAAAATTGAGGTTGAAACAAGGGGGGATAAGTTTTAATCTATCTTGACCAAGTGGTTTTGTTCCTTATAATAAATTCTATATGGTTGTTCGGTATTCCAAAGTATAAGGATATTGTTTGTGATAATGTAAAAAACATTTGCATTGATGATCTCCAACATGTGGAGGGGTTTAAGGTATATCCGACAAAGTGTAGTCTACTCTTATCGGTATAGTGGAATATCTTGTGACTTGTGAACATTTTCTATAAATAGCACATCCGTTACAATAATTGCATTGGAGATATATCTCAGGCACCGCACAACTACAATTATTGTTGCAACAATATACATTTGAAATGTATAAACTTTAAAATATTGTTACAACTTGGAGACATTGGAGTTGTAACTTACAAAATTTGGTCCCATAAAAGAAATATTAGAATGTTATTTAACTTAGGTTACATCTCCATATCAAAATACAATCACACTGAAGCAACTATATAAAAATATATACAAAACCAAGCCTTCACTTCAATTACTATGATTCACTTCATTGGTGCTTAAAAGGGGCATCTTCTAGTTATCCATAAGACTAAGAGAAGTGGGGATCGCTACCGGGCTCGCTATGCTCGCCGGCAATCAAGGAACACCATTCCCTAACTCTCGCTAGGGAGGTCTGTAACATCCCGGAATATCAAAAGTAGAGTTGAAGGGCTAAAAGTGTAAGTGTGAAAGGGCAACTCGGCGAGTAGCATGGGTGCTCGGCGAGTTGGTGCTGAGTGGAGAAAACTCTAATTTTGGGGGTTGAGTCCTATATAAAGAACATAACACTTCTTCCCCAGCCTCTTTGCCTTCCCTTTGAGTTCCAGAAACCCTAAATTCGTGTGAGCTTTCCTTGGTGAGGGATTAGAGCCTTGGAGGAGGTCTCTTGGAAGGAAATTGAAGAGCAAGAAGATTGGAGCAAGGGGCTTTGCATAGAATTGGTTCATTCATCAGTTGGAGCCTTCATTTGAGGTAATAATCTCCTATTTGAGCTTTTGTGCATCTAGATCTATCAATTGTGGTTTTTGGGGCATAAATGAGGTCCATCTCAAGTTTGGTGTAAGATATGAGGTTGCTGCCTCAGATCTAGGTTGTTAATGATCCATAAAGCCATAAAGTCTATGCTCAAGAGTTGTTGGTGAAGTTCTCTTGTCCCAAAACCCTAGCCTAGAGTGAATATGGCTTAGATCTATTTGGATTCACGTAAAGTTTGCCACTTTACGTGATGAGTGGCTTGTAGGAGAATAAATCTATGGTTTGGAGCCCCTGCATGGCTTGGAAAGCCTTTGTATGGTTTCAGATCTAGGAGTACTCGGCGAGTTACTTGAAGATAGGCTGGAACTCGACTAGTTGTAAGAACAACTCGGCGAGTTGGATGAAGATAGGTAGGTACTCGACGAGTTGGAGGAACAACTCGGCGAGTCTGTTGAAGATAGCCTTGGACTCGGCGAGTCTGGTCGTGAGGTTCTAACCTTTCTTCTGGTTGAGCCGTGAATCAGTGAGTCAAGGGATGACTCGGTGAGTTGAATGTGAAAGGACGCAGAGTTGTGGGACTCGGCAAGTCTCGGGGTGACTTAGCGAGTTGAGTCGCGAATTGGGAAAGTTCTGTGCATGGGGACTCCGCGAGTCATCGGGTTGACTCGGCGAGTAGAGTCAGTCATGGGATGACTTTGACTTTGACTTTGACCAAGGGTTGACCAGTTAACTTCCAGGGGCATTTTGGTAACTATTGGCATTTGTTTTGAATTCAGTGTTTGGTGTTGGCTAGTGGTGGAGATCGTATCAGCGGTCGGAGCAGCTTGGGTTATCTGTTCAGTCGGCAGTTGCGAGGTGAGTTATCCTCACTATATCGACAAGGTCTACGGCACCAAGGCCGGCCCTTTATCGGAATGTGATCCGGGTATCGTTGTTATGTTATTGTTTTGATATGTTTGCATCTGGTAGTTTGGATGATGTTATGTTAGAGACCTGGTTAAGGTCGGTATCCTGGTATATAGGATGATGCTATGTTTGAGACCTGGTTAAGGTTGGTATCCTGGTATATAGGATGATGTTATGCTAGTGACCGGTTAGGTCGGTATCCTGGTTAGGATGAATTATGCTATGAGTTGCATGTTTTGTTTGCGCTACATATGTGATATGTATGCTATGCATGATATGGACTGGAAGGCATTATGACGTGGGCCGGAAGGCATTGCATGTTTTGTTTGCGTTATGTATGTGATATGTATGCTATGTATGATATGGGCCGGAAGGCATTATGACGTGGGCCGGAAGGCATTATGACGTGGACCGGAAGGTCGATACGAGTAGGACCGGAAGGTCTACTCGGATTGGGACGGAAGTCCCCTGATATACATGGACCGGAAGGTCGTGCAGAGTATGGCCTAGAAAGGCGTATATGTGGTTGGTATTTTAGGGATATCTCACTAAGCTTTCGGGCTTACAGTTGTGGTTTAATGTTTTTCAAGTTCTTCTGGAGACCGTGGCAAGGCAAAGGCGTGATCGTACCGCTCCTCATGATTATGTTTTATGATGAGGTTCTGGGAAGACTCTGATAATAATTGTATTGAAAACCTTTTTGTAATAACTTAATGAAATGGGGTTGTTTTTGAAAAGTTTAAATTGTTTGAAATTTTTAGAGCGTTACAAGTTGGTATCAGAGCCTTGGTTTGAGTGAATTGGAGGAACATTCGTGCGAATTCAGTCTCAAATCAGGGAGAGTTTTCAAAAGAGAATTTAAAATGGTTTTCAAAATGAGTAAAGGAGGACGCGGGGGTACGATCAGCCGGAGCCAGTAAGTAACCCCAAGATACCATACATGATATTTGTGTTGAGCTATGATAGAACAGCATGCTAGTACTAGGCTAGGGATCTTCAGGATTTCATGATAATGTTGCCTGATTTATGATGTCTGTTAGCCTAGGGTTTCCTATGTGAGAAGCTTCCAGTGTTCCTCTAGGAGTGAGGGTTGAGTGCTTGTTATGTATGTTCTTCACTAGGGTGTTGTAGTATATTTGATACAAACATGGGTAGGTGTGGAAGGTAGTATGGGCCCGTACTACTGAAAGCACAGGACCCATACGCGTATCAAAGAAACCATAACATCTAGGGATGGGTTGGGGGTTGGTTCCCGGGTTAGTGGGAAGTATTTGAGATCTTGCGGTGTTTTCAATATGGTGGTTACGAGGCATGCTGGGAGTGGATCCGGATCGAGATCGGGAGCAGGAGAGGGCGGTCAGGGTGGGTCAGTACCGCCCGAGGTTATTGGTCAGATGAGCACAGACAAGTTGGATGCTAGGATTCGTGAGATCCTGCATGATGAGGTTGCTGCGTTGTTCCGGACCGAGTTGCCGGAACTGTTTGGGTCGATTAAGACCGCCATGGTTGAGTATTTTGATGAGCGCTATGCGGCTCTCACAGAGATGGTTGCCGCGGCGGCTACAGCAGCTATAGCAGCTGCAGGGGGAGGAGTCGGTCGAGGTTTTCAGTATCGGGACTTCGATAATACGAAGCCCCTTACCTTCGATGGAGTTCAGGACCCGATTGTTGCTATGAGATGGTTGTCGAACGTGGAGGGGTGTTTTTCACGTGTTCATGCCCTGCTGATCAGAGGGTGAGGTGTGCTCTGAACCTGTTAAGGCTCGAGGTAAGGGATTGGTGGAGGTTGACCACGGGGTCGTATTCGTATGCGCAGAGGGCTGCAGTTTCATGGGATCAGTTCCGGGAAATGTTTAGCACTCGTTATGTGTCGCGGGTTGAGAGAGAGAGGTTGGCTCAGGAGCTCCTGGAACTGAAGCAGGATTCGGAGTCAGTGACGGAGATCACCAGGATGTTCACTGAGAGGGCGATGTTTTGCCCCGAGTTTGCTTCGGAGCAGGCTCAGATGTCTCAATATCTGAGTATGCTCAAGAGGGATATCAGGCAGTTTGTGTCTATGCAGAGATGCGAGACCTTGTTAGAGTTGCAGGAGGCCGCCAGGCAGCGCGAGTTGGAGATTGAGTTGCAGTTGAGAGAGCAGAGGCAGGCCCCGGTACAGTCGCAGCAGGCGCCGAAACGGTCCAAGACCGTTGATTCTAGATTGGGAGATCAGAGCAGTCGCACTTGTGGGAAGTGTGGGAGGGGTCACACCGGAGTCGGTAGGTCCGGTGGTGCATGCCGTGAGTGCGGAAAGGAGGGGCACTATGCGAGGGATTGTCGGCAGACAACCCTGGTTTGGAATTTGAGGATTTGTTATCATTGTCATCAGGTTGGACACTTGAGGGTCAACTGTCCACAGCTTGCTGCAGGACCGGTGCAGGCTCCAGCACCGGCCACTTTGAGGATTGCAGGTGGAGGTCAAGGTGGAGCGGAGCCCCCAAGGGCTCAAGATCGTGCTTTTCAACTTACATCAGAGGAGGTCAGGGCAGTGTCGGATGCAGCTGCGGGTATGGCTCTTCTTGATGTCTTGTTATCTTGTGGTTATTGTGGAGTATCGTTTATCTGCTAGTCTCGTTGTGTGATTTTTGGCATTGTATTCGTTGCTCCTTGAGGATTATGGTATGTTTATGGGTTTGGTGTTAGGAACTTCGTTAGTTATTATTCGTGAGGTTTATTAGTGAAAACCTGGCTTTTGGTCTGAATGTCGGGTAGCATCTACAGTCTGAGGAGTGGCTGCTGAAGGTCGGGTTTCTTTCGAGCCAAGATGATCAGTGTTGTTATGTAATTTTGTGAGGGTTGCTCGTTCTAGTGGGAATCAGTTTATGTGTAAGGGTTTGTGTTGTGTAGCGTTGTCGAGGAAGGTTGGTGATGGCGACCGGTGGTTGATAGTCAGTGCTCTGAGTGGGGGAGAATTGGAGAATTCTTCGGAAGATCGATAAGCATGAGAGGTTGTTTAGCTGTTGGGATTCAACAGTGGTTCTGTCAGCCGAGCGTAGGCTGGTATGAGTAAGTGGCAGGCATGCGGGGCGGGATACAGACCAAGGGTGATTGATTATGGAAGGCCTGGGATCGGACCGGGATTGAGTATGTAGGGTGGAGATAGAGTTCGGAGCCCCTAGAGGGCTATAACAGTATACATGGGAGAGTTTCCCATGGAGGATAGTTCATGATGATGTATGATAGTTTGAGTGGTCCGAATAGACTGAAGGCCGGAAGGCGTATCAGTTAGACCGAAGCCCGGAAGGCGTATCAGTTAGGTTGAAGGCCCTGGAGGGCAGTTCAGCCATATTGAGAGTTCTGAGAATGTTTCAGGGTGGCTACCGCCCTGGAAAGGCGGTTCAGTCATGCTGAAAATTCTAAATATGTTGTTTGATCTATATGAGGATATGGATTGAGTATGTCGCGATGTGTTGGCATCAGAAGGTCTGGCCCCGGGTATTGATAGTGGTAAGTAAAAGGTAGAGCATGGACTTGAGAGTCCTTGTGAGCGGATCTAGAGCATGTGCGCTACAAGGGATAGCGGTTTTGCTATAAGGGAATGGTGTAGTTTTGGGTGAGCACCGTGGCACTTGTTGTAGTGACAAGGCGGCCAAGTGGATTTCCTTGGTAAGGAAAGGGAAAGGAATGTAGCACCGAGAGGGAGTGTAAGTTCACAGAAGTGAAAGCAGTAGCGAGAATGAAGGATTGTGAGTATGTCTATATGGTATTTGGGCATTGTAATTGTGCCAGTGGTATGGTAGTACATCCGAGATGGATGTCTACTGAGACCGGAAGGCAAGTCATGGTAAGGCCGGAAGGTTTACCAGAGCTAGGGGACCGGAGGGTCCCGCTAAGACACAATTACCGGAAGGATTTCTGGTAATGTAGCCAGGGGAGTTCGGAAGGGACGTAAGGATAGAATCTTGGATTCTCAGGGTCTTTGTGAGTAGGAGCTTATGTACGAAGTGGTAATTAATCCCAGGGGATGTCTGAGGGTGTCTTTAGTATGTTGGGTGTAACGTCCCAAAATTCAAGACTAAAAATTTCATTTAATAAAACATTACGTTAAGCAAATTCATTGTTTTCAAACATAAACTAAGTATTAGTTTCCAAAATACATATTCATTATCAGAGTAAACATTCCCAGTCTGTCTAAGCTATGGTGTGTGCCATGCGATCATCCCGAGCTCCATCATCCGCTACTGGAAGTACCTGAAACCAAAACTGAAAACCGTAAGCACGAAGCTTAGTGAGTTCCCCACCCTACCACATGCCATGCAATTACCGGAAGGATTTCTGGTAATGTAGCCAGGGGAGTTCGGAAGGGACGTAAGGATAGAATCTTGGATTCTCAGGGTCTTTGTGAGTAGGAGCTTATGTACGAAGTGGTAATTAATCCCAGGGGATGTCTGAGGGTGTCTTTAGTATGTTGGGTGTAACGTCCCAAAATTCAAGACTAAAAATTTCATTTAATAAAACATTACGTTAAGCAAATTCATCGTTTTCAAACATAAACTAAGTATTAGTTTCCAAAATACATATTCATTATCAGAGTAAACATTCCCAGGTTGTCTAAGCTATGGTGTGTGCCATGCGATCATCCCGAGCTCCATCATCCGCTACTGGAAGTACCTGAAACCAAAACTGAAAACCGTAAGCACGAAGCTTAGTGAGTTCCCCACCCTACCACATGCCATGCATAACCACATACTGCACATACTGCGCCGCGCCCGCTATCCTGGGCCTCGCCCCCTACCTCGGGCCTCGCCCGCTACAACGGCCCCGCCGCTCCAGGCCCCGCCTGGCTTCGAGCCCCGCTCGGATACAGATCTGTTTCACGTAGGCCTCGCCTGTCACAGGGCCTCGCCCACTAACATATAATAGCACATAAACATCTCACATAAGCTAAACACATACTAACGGATCTTGTCCTAAGGCCTCGCCTATCTCTGGGCCCCGCCCCTGACCTGCTACTGATGAGTCACGGAACCCCGTCCATGCTCCTACTGGTAGTGGGATACGGGCCTAGCCCACGCTCACTCCCTTCCTGACTGGGGCCTCGCCCCTGCTCTGCTGCTACTGAGATGTGGAACACCATCCACACTCTGCTATTGGTGAGATACAGGACCTCGCCCACACTCACCTCCCTACCAGGCACACACAAGTATCACACAAACAACAAGTATAAACTATCATTTAAACCATTCCTTGGGCACCCGCCCTCTATCATTGGACCTCGTCCCGAGTATCATACTAGCATACTGTTCCTAGGGATAACCCCCGGGTCTTCTACTCATAACTACATGGGCCGACATTATGGTCGTAGACCCATTCATACAAAGGGAAACTCACCTGATACTGCTGAACTGCTGCTGCTAATTCCTTTGACCGCTACCTGACCACTAACTCCGGACTGCTGCTCCTCTAGATCCCCGAGCTACCAATATCAACATAACCCTTAGTCTAACTGACCTTCAAAGGTCACTAAGTCAACTCTTGTCAAAGTCAAAGTCAACCTTCCAGGTTAACCCTACTCGCCGAGTCCACTTACTGACTCGCCGAGTTCTTATGCTCAAAGCCCTTCCAATCGCGACTTGACTCGCCGAGTCAGCCCCTGACTCGCCGAGTCTACAGATTCCCGAATCCTGTCCTGACCAACTCACTGAGTCCTTGCTCGACTCGCTGACTCAAGTCTTAACTCGAAGGGTTTGGGACTACGCGACCTGACTCGCCGAGTCTAAGAACAGACTCGCCGAGCACACGACAATCTTCATCCAACTCGCCGAGTTGTTCATCCAACTTGCCGAGTCCATACTCATCTTCATCCGACTCGACGAGCTGTTCATCCCACTCGTTGAGTTCCTCCTCATCTTCAAGCTACTCGCCGAGTCCACTCGAAGGACTCGCCGAGTCCATTCAGATCTACATACATGCAGAGGACTTTTGAGTCATGCATGGACTCCAAACTGTAGATCTACCCTTCCCAAGCCTATCCCCCACGTAAAGTTGCAAACTTTACGTGTAGAGAGGGAGATCTAGGCAAAAAGCACCATAAACTAGGGTTTAAGGCCAAGGGGCTTCAAAATCGACTCAAGGGCTGATACTTTATGCTTCTCCAGTCCATAACACACTTGGATCTGAAGTAGCAACTCCAGATCCGACTCCTAACTCAAAGTAATATCATTATGGCTTAAGAGCCCCAACAAACACACATAAATCTAGATGCAAAAGGGTCCAGGAACTAGTTTATACCTCCAATAGCTCAGAAATGTCTTCCCAATCCCGGATCTATAGCCCCCTTCTTGCACTCTCAAGATTCTTCTTCTTTCTCCAAGCTTAATGCACGCTTGAAGGCAATAAATGGCTCAAATAGAGGATATGGCGGCTAGGGTTTAATATCCAAGGCTTAAGAGGCAGTAAAACCCTAGGAAGAAGATTAAGACGTCTATATAGGCTCCAAGTCCCGAATTTAGGGTTTTCCACACACAGACCAGACTCGCCGAGTCACCTTGGCCGACTCGCCGAGTCGGTCACTTACTCCTCGACCCGGATCCAGCTCGGACTCGCCGAGTTCCTCCTTGGACTCGCCGAGTCGCCCCTTAACATTAAGGTTTTCTTTCCTTTCTTGGCCTTCAAAACTTTGGGTGTTACAACTCTCCCCCACTTAAACTAAACTTCGTCCTCGAAGTTTGCTATGGCCCACCGCCTGCGATCTGCCTGCAATACCCAACCAATTATTCCAACACTAGCTGCCTTCCTTCACTGGCCTACCGCCCGATCATTCTGACTAGCATCAAACCTTGCGGATATTCATCTCGGGTCAACCCTGACCCTGAACATTCTGGAAACACGACTTACTCAACCGATAATCCGCCTGGTACTCACCAAGTACTGCACTGAACCTATAGGGGTTCACCCCCTTCTTTCCTTGCACAATTCCTTGCCTCCCCAAGGCAAAACCCCATAACCAACTATTCCTTCTATCACTGTGAAGGCCCTATCATTCACCAACTCCATCACCCCCGCTTACCAGTACGGGTCACTATCGCCAGTATCCACTGGGGATTTCTTTCTACTATGATTTGGTGCAGAGCACCCCACGATCAACTAACTGAATTCCAACATGCGCTGCATGCTCGCACTGCCACTGCCTGACAATTTTGTTGTTCCTTTTCTGACTTCCGGATGAACTGAGACCACCCTGGTCCCTACCAACCTATCAATAACTGGATTACCGGCTCCCACCGGTAGCTAGTCCCAACACCACCACTAGTCGCTCCCAGCGACTTCCAAAGAACTTCGATCACCTATAACTGCTCAATCTACTCTACCATTCAGGCACTACAAACCTGGGATTCTCGATCCCCTAACTTGACACTAAGGTCCCTACCAAGTCCCACCTGTGCTGCTAAAATTCACGGGCCTCACCCACGGGTCCCACCCGCATCTATCCTTCTATTCCCACTAGCCTAAACACTCTCGCTCGGGCCTCGCCCACGGGTCTCACCCAATCATACTACTGAGCAACCGTGCTCCTAGGTCTCATCTACACTGCTAATCTCATACGGGCCTCACCCACGGGTCTCACCCAACTATATCCCGGAGCGGCCTCTCCCAAGGTCTCACCTCTCTAGGGATATACAGGCAAACTCCATATCATTCTCGTTCACTACCCATTCCTGATCCCTATCTGATCACTAGGAGATAAGGGCCTCGCCCCAACTCCGCTAACAAAACTACTAAGGAATGCTACGGCTTACCCGTAGTCTTACATCACCATCCATTGCTGATTGCTAGGACGAAGGCAACCACGTGCCATTAGCTCTCAAGATCCTCATTCCGACTCCCCCGAGTCCTACAGGCGATCCACAACCTGAATTCTCAACCATAACTAACCATTACCGACACACGCACTAGCTGATGGGGAGTTTCTCAAACTCCCAACCCTGAAATCCTCAATCCATGAAACGCTGAACTACTTCTCTTCCTTCTCGGAGGTCACGTACTCATCATGGGTCTGCGTGCTCCTCTCTGGGCACAGCCGGAGGATTCTCCCCCACTTCAATCCTGCTTACCCCTTGCTGCTCAATACTCAAAAGAGATCCCGATCTTTGCTACCATTCCATAACCCATCTACTGAGGAACCCATGCCCGCCTTAGCTAGGGATTTAGCCAATCCATCACAATCGTTGTACCACTCCGAACTTAGCGAGACGTACCTAATCTCTCCCAAGCATGCTACAGTTACTGCATCCTTCGAAACCTTCTTCAATAGAGCACATCCCCTAACTACCATACAATATCCAAGGTATGCAGATGGCATATAACTCGATCACAATCAACCACTCGAAATAAAATACTTTTACCGATAATGATGCAGAACCATAACAATAAAATCATGCACAAATAAAAGAACTGAAAATGGGAAATTGCATACCCGCAACGTACGGCGTTGCTCGCGTCTCCAAGGTCATCATCTGAAAAGCCCTGATCCCTGCCGCAGGTGCCTCTACCCGGCCCTAACGGCCATCCGTGATCCTCAAAGTTGCAGGGGCGGGTGCCATCACCCGTCCTACTGAAAACAAACTGGGACACTGGGCCTTCTTGTGAGTTTGAATTTGCTTGGTGCTTGTGAGTTTGACCGGATTGCTCAAATGGTCCTGACCAAATTCAATTTCTTCAATTTAATTTCAACTATTTTTCCACCAACTGTCTCAATTTATATAAAAAAAAAAGTTTATATATATATATATATATATATATATATATATATATATATATATATATATATATATATATATATATATATATAATATTCAACTACTATAAATCAAACCACACTCTCAACAATTTACACACACAAAGTATCATTATCTCTTTCACAAACTTTCATAGTTTACCAAAGAAAAATATCTTCATCTCAAACAAAGAAAACCCCAAGAACCAACAAAAATAAAGCTTCAAACCTTCCATCACTAAATCTTCTGTCTCCAAACACTCAATCATCAAACCTTCAATTCTCAACCCTTCAATCATCACCATGTTATCGACCATCATTTGATCAACCTATTCATTCTCCTGCTAGCTACTAGTTCCTATAATGACTCCGCAAATGTTTCCATTCAATCTGTTCTCTTCTCAAACAATGGCATTTTACCACAACCAATATCAACCAACACATCGTCCTAATGTCAATCTTGATCCATTTGAAACGGTTCAAGAAACCCAATTCTTTTCTTAACCTCAACTGCAAAGTAATTTTCAATCCCAACCACGCTACCTACTCGACGAGTCAACCGATTCTTCCGATGAAGGCCCCGTTGAAGATCTCGTTCAAGAGTCATTTCAAGAGCCCGATGTCGAACCATAAGTACAAAAAAATGAAAATGAGGGCTCATGTAGAGGGTGGACGTATGATGAAGAGAGGGCACTAGCGTAATCATGGCTAGATGTGTCGGAGGACCCGATCCACGACAACGACCAAGACTCAACAACCTTCAAAGAAAAAGTTTGGATTCATTTTTGTCAATGCATGAAAAGGAAGTACCGTAATCCCGATTCACTTTACTCGAAATGGAGGACCACCAACCGAGCCATATTAAAGTTCAACAAAATCTACCTGAACGCGGTCTGCAACCCCCAAAGTGGTACAACTGAGGTGGATGTCAAGGATAAAGTTCTTCAGATTTACAAGGCGAAAGTCAGAAGAGATTTTGTCAATGAGTCGTTTTGGGGAGTTGTGAAGGGCAGTCGAAAATGGCTAGATCTAAAAAGTATTGATGATAACGCAGGGATGTCCAAACAAAGCAAAACTTTGGAGTCAAACCACATTCAATATTCTGATAAACATATCGAAGGGATTGACCTCAATAATGATAAGCCATATGAATTTCCAACTCGTCCTATCTCCTATGGGACAAGACAAAGCAAAAAAGAAAGCTCAAAGGTCCTCAAATATCATCGACTAAAGTTGAGGAGATTAAGGACGATATCTGAAGGTTGGACAATAAGCTTGATGCTTTCTTGGAATTGCGAAAGGAAAAAAGAATGAAATCGTGCATTGAAGCTTTGGTTAAAACCGGGGAAAAACTTGTCCATGGATGATCGTCGGGTGTTCAATAATGTAAGAAAGGACATTGCAAAATAATATAACTCTGAGTAAATCATGTTTTATGTCTTAAGTAAGTTTTAGGTGGTTTAGGTAGTATTAAATTGTCATTTTAAATTATGTTTTAGGTAGTACTAAATCGTGGTTAAAGTCTTAAGTAGTATTGAATCGTGCTTTATGTGCAGTGTTCTAAAAGGCGCGCCACGGCGTAAGGCGCGGCGTCGCCGTTACGAAAAGCTTCATAACGTTGCTGTTAGGCGTGGCGTGTGGCAAGGCGTGATATGGTGTGCCATGACGCGTTATGGCGTGTTATGGCGCGTGTTTTTTCGTTTGAGACACATTTTTTTGCTCTTTTTTATACCTTTTCTAATCGGACATACAAGTATTGTGTTTTCTATTAACTTTCTATTATTAGTTGTTGATATAACACTTCTAAAAACTAGGTATATTTGACATAAATTTATATTTATGCGGTAATATAATTATAAATTAATACAAAATCGCCGCCTTACATCACGCCTTGAAAAACGCCATAACTCGTTAAGCTTGAGGCTTGGCCTTGCTGCCACGCCACGCCTCACGCCTTTTAGAACCTTGTTTATGTGACATCCCCAAATTCACGGCTAAAAAGACCGATTTGTTTATGCTTTAATTTTAAATCAGAGTATCAGTTTGATGAAATATGTTGCGGAATTTATTCCCAAAAATATGATAAGTAATTATCAAAGCATTTATGAAGAAATGGGTTTTCATTATATTAAAAACGTTGGGATGTCATTATCAATACAGTACATAAGCATAAATAGAAATAATACTAGCCTTACAACATCTATTATTCTAATGGTCTACAATCCATGATCTCTCATCAGATCAACACTCCCGTGCTCTTTTGCCACTACATGTAATACAAGAAACTGAGTGGGTCAGGCTTGGGAGATTGGTGAACACATAGGGTTTTAACCCACAATAATTAAGTTTTATTAACTTCATCAAATCATTCAACCCAATTACTTGTTCCCGTTATCCTCATTTTTTGTCCCTAAAAACATCTAATTCAAGGGACCTAGCCTAAGGTTCATCATCAGGAAGACACTACTGTTTAAGGGATTCCTCATCAATATATGTCAGTAAGGTAACCATGAGGGGGATAGAGTACACCGGTGAACACATCGTTTCACAAACACCTACAGGTTGCGAGCCTGCTAGCGTTCCACTAAACTGTCTAGAATAGTTTGTGGTCGTCATCTATACTCCGCTAAATGACTAAATCAGCTTAAACATCAAGGCATCTCATCATTTATTTCATCATCTATATCATCCACCCATCATAATTATAGGTATAAAATACATATACAATTTAAATAAAATAAAACGTGTATATTTTGTTCATCTAGCATAGATATCAAGAACACAGATAATATGCACACATAACATGTAATTTATATTAAATATTTCATATCTATGTGTAAGATGAAAGTAACTATGCACTCACCTATTAAAGTGACAACTCGCAATTCGGGCAACACTTTGCTTCTAACAATTTTATTTTCCTTCGACGAAACCTAGTATCATTATTACTAGATTTTAGTCTAATATTTATTACGACTAATTATTAGTGTAGATTCATCATTAACTCAAGGTCTACGTCATGATCTATCGAGTAAGGAACAATTAGGTAGGATCATATAGGAGGTAGGGTCCGTTTGGTATACGCAAGGTTCTAAATGGCATGAGGCATGGTGTGGCGTGGCAGCAAGGTCAAACCTCAAGCTTAACAAGCCATGACGAGCCATGACGTTTTTCAAGGCGTGATGTAAGGCGGCGATTTTGTATTAATTTAAAATTATATTACCATATAAATATAAATTTATATTAAATATAACTACTTTTTAGAAGTGTTAGATCAATAACTAGTAACAAAAATTTAACGAAAACCACAATACATGTATCTCCGATTAGAAAAGACATAACAAAGAGCAAAAAATCGTGTCTCAAACGAAAAAACACGCGTCATAACACGCCATAACGCGCCACAACGTTATGAGACTTTTCAGTTAAGAAATTGCAGCCTTCCAAATAGGAACTGGCCAATCCATGGGTATACCATGAAGTTACAAAGGTTGTACCTGTGAACCAACCCCCTACAGCGAAATACGGCGGAGCCACGCCTCACGTCATGGTACGCCTTTTAGAACACTGGGTATACATGGTATACTGTTTGGAAAGCCCACTTTAAACACCTCACTAAATCACAGCCTAGACATCATCCCCGTAAGTAGATCATTCGGTATAACGATTTTGAATCACTAATAAATATTTTTTATAGGTTCATAATAACGATAATGAACTTAAACATAAGTTATAGTTAAAGTATGTGTTAGGAGTGTCAAACCCAACAAATAATAGGGTACAATAGACTCCAAATACACTGCTTTAATGCACAAAAAGTAGTACAAGGCAAGCAGGGTCGAACCACAGAGACACGGGACAAAAGTCTATACCTTTTTTGTACAAGGTACTTTGGTCACAAATGGGAGTTTTGTTTGCAAAAGTCAAATAAAAAATAACAATCAACTTTAAAACATGCAGAAAATGAAATAGATTTGTAAACAAGTTGTAAAAGTGCTTCCAGTTCTAGTTCTCAATGTTGTCATTTAACCTGATTATGACTTGATGTAATTTGTGATTGCTATTCTAAGTTGGTACTGAAAGATATTAACACGCTCTAATACCTCTCGCTTGCCAAATTATCTAACCAAAACACGCTCTTTGACTAGACCTAGTTTTACTAATTCAACCTAAACACGCTCTTAGATTGTATTGGAAAACTGCATTAAGTTTTGTACAAGCTTCCCAACAATATTCGTTTCTTCTCATACACTCGGAAGTGTGAAAACATGTGATATATGTTTTACAATAAGAAAACTTATTGCTTGTTACCTATTATTAACTTAATAGAACGATTAGGTGTCCTAAAAGTTAATTAATTGCACAAAAATTCAATTCATGAAAGTGGCCAATCAAACACAAATCAAATTTAAGGGTTCTAGTTTAAACAAAAACATAATCACTAAAATAGAATCACAAATCAAACATCAAATCATATGCTTCAAGTCAAGCAATCAACATGTTTTGAACAAGAACTAGAAACTAGGGTTTCTTAGCCACACATGGCTAAGAACAAATCAAACAAGAAAAATGATGGAATTGAAATGTTTAATGCTTACTAAAATGAAATAAAAAATGTTTGCAATGATTTGGTCTTCTTAAAAGCTCCAAGAATTCTCCTAGAATCGTCCAAACTGCTCCCAAATACTGTTATGTCCTTCAAAATGACGTCTCTTCCTGTTTTAATTAATGTTCACGTGCATGCCATGAGGCCATGCTTTTTTGGCATGGCCATGCCTTTTGCCCATGTGTTTTTGGCATGGCCATTTGTATTAACCATGTGTTTTTGGCATGGCCCATGCTTTTTGCTAAAATTCCAAAAAGTCTTCACTTTTGGCTCCATCTTCAATCTAGCTTCACCACGAGTCATGTTGCTCAACACGGCCCATGTCGGTGTGAAAAGAATCGCGTTTCAAACATAGTCCTTTGCTATGATAATAATGCACAATGACTCGGGTTCCATCTTCATATTTTCTGCCATGGAATGACCGGTTCATCTTCTCCTCATGCTCCAAAGCTCCAAACATCCAAGCTCCATGTATCCATGCTCCATAATGTTTGCAAAATAAATCAAAAATGGTGAAGTACCAGACATTCTTGATGAAATATACAATTGCCCTAATAATCAACTAAATGCAAGAATTATAAAGTAGAATGTTATAAAAGGACGGAAATAAACATGCAAAATAGGTGCATAAAATGCACCTATCAGTATGATAAGCATAAATCACTTACAAGGGGGTTTAGCCAGGAGTCAGGCTTTGTAGGGGCATAACTTCTGAGCCGAAATCTCTTCTTCTCAGAGCCTTCTGGCACTCCGGTACTCGCCTCTAACACTTAGGAAGTGCCAGGGAAAATTTTAGAAGGGTTAGGGTGTTTGGGAGAAAAGGTTTGAGAAAGTTGTGAGAAAATGAGGTGATTTACGCCTCTATTTACAGTATGTTGATATTTAGTATGTTGCTATGTTGTAGTGATCTGTTAGATTTGCATCCTGATATCTAGTATGTTACTGTGCCATAGTGGTCTGTTAGATCTGTATCCTGGTATATAGAATGTTGTTATGCGGTAGTGATCTGTAGAACTGTATGTCTATTTGTATTTGTTAGTTATCATCTAGTGGAGTGCCCTAAGGATTGTATGTAGTCATGTAGGATAACATGAGAACTCTTGTTCTAGGCTTTATTGTCTGTTCCTTGTTTGGTTGTGGCTCTAGAGTAGGATCATCTGTCCAGGTGGCTATCTCACCTCTAGGTACTTATGGTTACTCATTTCATGGAGGTTAGCTGGTAACAGGATTGTGTGTTGTGAGAGGACTAGTAGGCAGTAGTGAGTTGTATGATTGTTGTTTGTATGTATTATGTGCCTACTTGATCTATGTTTGTTTATATGTCGACATATAGTAGTAGTAAGTTGAGGCGGTCCTGCTGTCTGTTGTAGGCCAAGATACCCGGTGCGGGCCGACTTTAAGCCGTAGGAACGCAGGGATCTGGAAGAGCGGTTGGGTTAAGGTGGTAGGCCAACAAACCCTGGGTATTCCAGCCCGATGGATGAGTGGACCCGATTCATACTTGTATGTTTATTGTATGGGGTATTTTAGGGAAAACTCACTAATCTTTATGCTTACCTAGTTGTTTATTGTCTCAGATATCATCGGTGGCTATAGGAAGGCGAATGCGGGATTGTACACACTCATCGGCAACATTGAGGATTTCACGTTTTCTATGATACTCTGATATTTAATAAATGTAATTCGGAATAAACTGTTTTCTTAATAATGGATTTATAAATTAGGATTTCCGCACTTTATTTATGACTTATATTTTTTTACTCTAATATTGGTTTTGAATTGTCAACTTATACTTTGGTATTTACCTATCTTTGGAATGAAATTGTAATGGTTTCCTTTATATTAAAAATGAAATTTTTGATTTGAAATTTGGAACGTTTCAATATTAGTCAATTTTCAAGAGCAAAGGTTTGGACTTAACGGAGCGAATCATAAGGACCGTTTATGTAAGAAATTTCAAATTTAAAGACTATTTTTGCAAGAAATTCATCATACGGACCAAATATGATATGTTTTGTCAGGCACATGAGCCATTTATATAATAGGTATAGAATTTACAAGCGATTATAATAATGAAAAAAAATTAAAGACTATGTTCTATATACATGAGCTTTTTGTTCAAATTATATCATGGAAATATGATTATACCAAAATAGATAGTTTTTGGTGTTGCATCACAAGATGAGAAACATGTTTTATCTTATGATTTGATATATATGGGTGTAGATGACGGGTCAACCTTATTTTCTTTTTTTAATAAAATTAGATAAAAAAAATTGTTAATTGAATTCTAAAATAAATTAAAAAGATAACAAAACTACAGAAATGGTCCTTATGATAGGCAGAAAATACCACGTCAAGTCCTTTTGAGACTATTTTTGCAAGAAATTCATCATAAAGACTAAATAAAGACTAAATCGGATATATTTTATCAGACATATGAACCATTTATGTAATCCTATATTTATTCAATTTGAATACAAAGTTAGGGTTGGTGGGACTATTTTTGGTCCTTATGATGAATTTCTTGCAAAACAAATGAGAAATTTTTGATATGGTTAATCATTTTCAGATTTAAAACACATACGATGGATTCATATGGTTGATCAAAAAAAATCATCATGTGCGTTTAAAACCTAAAAAATGACCAATAATATTAAAAATTCATCAAAAAGACTTGTTGTGGCATTTTTATGTCAACCATAATGACCATTTGTATAATTTTATCTTTAAAAATATACAAAAGTGTATTTACATATATCAAAGACCAACAATGCAAAAAATTAAAAACACTTAACAATTTGCATAAAAATTAAAAAAATTAAAAAAATTAAAAAAAAAAGCCTAAAAATCCGATTTTTTTAACCTATAAGGTCCGATCGTTAGTTTTGTATGTAATTACATTGCGTGCTACCACTTGAGACTCCACATCACCTCCTTCATCTTTCTTTCCCGTGTTAATTTTGTCTTTAACTCCATCCCTTTTTCGTTCAATATTTTACTTCTCAAAGATGATACCAACCATAGAAAAATCGCAATAATATTTAACTTGATTTTATGACATCCCAAAAAATTTAGCCATTTTAAACACAACACTAAACTTGAAAAACAATAAGCGTAGAAAAATCTCAAGTAAAAATACAATATAATCGAAAATCAAAATCTAAAGTCATCAAATAATCTTTTGCACTCCAGAAGCCTCTATGCTTAACATCATATTGTTCACCACATGTGATACACGTCAAAATACAACATTGGAAAGTTTTTTGAGCTAAATAGGTTAAAACTCTGCTTGAAAACATTACAAATCATCAAATATTACACCTGAGATAAAAACATCTATATCTATATCTATAATTCTATATTATATAAAAGTCCAATGCAAACGCAATGCATATCATCCAAACTTATCAATCACCTACCTTATCACCGAGCTGTACAAGGATGAAGGATGACTACCAAGGCCCTAAATCAACATTAATCTATTTAATAAAATAACTAACAGAAATCCCTCAATATTCCAATAAAGTCCCTCCGATTAAGATTAATCTATTTTATAAAAATAAAAATTATTAAATGAATTTTTTTAACATCTTAAGGCTACTACGTTCATCTATATCAATATCTATATTATATAAAAAGTCCATTACAAATGCAATGCAACACATTGTCCAAACTTATCAAATCACTTACCTCATCACCGAAGAAGGATGACTAACAATGCAAATGCAATGCATATCATCCAAACTTATCAAATCACCCACCTCATCACCATGTAGTACAAGGATTAAAGATGACTAACAATGCAATGTATATCATCCAAACTTATCAAATCACCTACCTCATCACCGAATAATACAAGGATGACTAACAAGACCCAAAATCAACATTAATCCATTTAATAAATAACTTCCAGAAATCCCTCAATATTCCAATAAGATCCCTCCGATTAAGATTAATCTATTGTTTAAAAATTATTAAATGAGTTTCTTTAACGTCTTAAGGCTAAAACGTTCTAACCCGTACTAAGGGGCACACATGTTAGCATGGTATTTAAAACCTCGAAAGCTTGTTCTTTAGTTGATTGTTTGGTTTATGTTGTCCATGAAGAAACCCAAATATGAGCTTATATAAACCCTACTTTACATACCCTAACAGCACAATACATGCATCAGTCCCTCAAACTTTTAGGCCTAGTGAAAAATTTTGAGAAATTTTCCAACATAGGTAAGTTTTTTCGGCTTGTGGTTAATTGATGGTTTTGTTGTTGTGATAATAGGAAATTTGCATAATTTGTTGGGGGAAATTGTAGATAGTGTTTGATTGTTCTATACAAGCTCTATTTTATTATATCAAAGATTAACTACAAAACATATTCATAAAAAAATACAAACGTAAACTTCAATTTTCAAAAGATCATACGCCCAAGTTTCTAATAATGAAGAATACAAACATGCAACAAAGTAAAAAACATATCTTATCAACTACATGTCCGTCCTTTCACAACCATAAAAAAGTTAAAACATGAGTAAAAAATTTAGAGCCAAAACTTATCAAAGTATCAAAAACAATTATACAATTCTAATATAACATGAGAATGATACATATCAATAAATACCACTTTCCCATTACGTTTTGAACAATTATTAATTTTGACATTAAACCATCAACATATATAATGCAAGAAGCAAAGGACAGAGTGATTCATACAAACAAATGAGTTGTTACAAAGTGCGTAATGAAAAGAAGTTTGGTTTTATTCGAAATGTGTGCATTGATTAGACAGATTTAAGACTTGATTAACAAGAAAAGGAAGAAGAAAAAATGATCCCTATTAGTATTATACCACATAAAGTTCTGGATGGTTATAGACGACTACTACCTGATTGATCATGATTCATGATTTCTGTTCCACAAAAAGACTGGCTTGAGGATGCAATCCAACTTCTTTAAGGGTGAAAGAGAGTTTGTCTGGACCATAAAGGACACGTGGGAAATTGGTGACTAGGCTGTAACTTCCAATTTCTAAGGACCCTGAAGAATCAATAAAGTCGTATAGAGATTGTATTGTTGCACTACAATGAAATCGCCTCCCCTTTCTTTCTCCATTTGGTAATCTCACTAATACCTGCATCATTTCATTTTCATATGTCATATTCATATCATGTTTGTCTTGTTTTTATATAATATTAATTAATATGGTTTATAAAATCAACAAGATAATACAATTGAGATTTTGGCTGTGTAGTACAGACTGTTTTTGTTCAGTGGTTATGTAAAAACTATTACCAGAAGTTATATATTATTCAGGCATAGATTCAAACCTTCTTTTATGAAAATTAAAATGCAAATTTTCTCTCAAAATATTTAAAAAATGAAATACCTGAGTAACATCTGGCCCCTTTTCAGGTTCAGGGCCCAACAACAAAGATTTTTCCTCACGCAGCTTAATCAATGCAGCTTCTCTTTCAGCAGCTTCACGTGCTGCTCTTTCACGGGCCTCCTCTTCTTCTTTTTGCTTCTTCTCAGCTTCAGCAGCTTCTCGTTCTACTCGTTCTTGCTCTTCCCTCCTCTGGCGTTCCCTAGCCTGATTTTGTAAAATAAAGTTAGTCAATCAGATGAAAATTTGAAAACTAATCTTAAAGAAAAGGGTAAATAAGAGCTTACTTGATCAGCTTCAAGTGCAGCTTGATATGCAGCATCTTGTTCCTCCCTTAATCGGATGTTGTTTCTTCTTTCCTCAGCTTCAAGTCTTGCTGTTACAAGAACAGGGGCACTTTCTTCAAGAACCCTTTGCAACATTGTTAGCAGCTCTTCTGGTGATTTAGGCCCTTCAACCTACATTATATATATATATCCACAAAGTTAATGGTGATACTTTACTACTGACACTAGTGATTGAACTTGTTACAAGGTACTTCTCATTTAGGGGCCCTTCACTAATGTGAATGCCTACAATTAATGTTTCTTGGGTTGATTAGGGACCAATAGATCCACAAATTTCAGGTTTAACAGTCTTCAAACTTCATAATGTGAAATAATTTATTTGTAGACACAAGAGTCCTGACATTAGGTAAGATACCTGTTGGAGCAAAGCAATTCTCTGATTAGTAGCTGCCATGACAACAGCACAGAAAGGAAACCTAGAAGCCTTCAAGCTGTTACTCATCTTGAACCCTTCGCTTGCCCTAATACTCCCACCCCAAGCAACAAAATTCTCATTTACGAACTCTGTCATAACCTCGGAACAGAGAGTGCCCTCACAGAAGGATGGTGTATCAGGATGATCTGGAGAGTGCAAGTACACAAACAAAAGTTTGAATTCATGCCGCGACCGCTGTAACGCATCCATAAAACCCTCAGAAACAAAATTCGGATGTCTGTTTCCATACTCACTCTCGAACTTCGACACGAAATCCATCGCCTCTGATGCCGCGGTTGAGAGTGAAACTAAAGGAGTCGAGGAAGATCCGCCGTTAGTCCCGGAATTAGTCAATCCAATCATGCTTAAAGAATAAGAAAGAACACCGCCCACCGCCCATAAGCCTAACCCTACAGCACCTGAAACTAACCCTAGGCTCCCAGAAACAATGGAAATCGGAAGTGTGATGAGCTTCCATGCTAAACCTGGTGGACCTGCACCCTCAGTTGCAATAAATCCTGATTGTTCAAATCTGTCGGTGGCGATGTTGTCGTTGTCGATGGCGGAAGTAGTGGGAAGATTGATGTGGTCTTCCTCTGATGTTGAAGTGATACTTGAGATAGCTAGTTCAAGGTCCCAGCCATGAGCAGAGAGGATCTCCGTGCATAAATCGGCGTCTTGGAGACCTGTAATTGCTTGAAAATGAGCCAATTTATCGGCAGAAGCACTCATCTCTGTGTATATACACGTATGTAATCAATCTGTATATGAGTTTTTTATGACAGATCAACGAAGAATGGGATGAGATTAGGGTTTGAACAAGAAAGTAAAGGATGGAAAACGATAAATCCCTGAGTGAGGGAGGTATGGCTTTTGGACTAGAGAATTACTGGACCCAAATGACGAAGGTGCCTTCTAGAATCTAGATTGGTTTGCAAAAGCCGTCCGGTCGAATAAATTTGGAAAACCGGTTTGCTATTTTTCTTTTTCTTTTCTCGAATTCTTCAAGAAAACGATTTTTTGTGGCATAAATAATGGAATAATATGATTTAAAAGTTGTTTTAGAGAATTTTAGAGATATGTAGAAACTTGTGATGGTAAAACAAACCTTCTTTAAGAAGTTTTTAGCAATTAATGATGACAATGAAAAAGCAATCACAATGGAAAGATACAAGGATGCCAAACCTGAAGGGAAGAAAATAATGGCCAAAGCAAAAAGGAAAAAAAAATCTATCGTGTGTGAAGAGAGATATAAAAATGACACAAAAGAATGTTTACTTTATATTAACTAATAAATACTTAGGTAGGTAGTTACTTCTATTCTTTATTTAATATAGCAACTTAGTTGTTTAGGGATAGGGATGTAGAGGGGTATTGTAGGGCAACTCCGGATGACCAATAAGTGCTCCCACATTAATATTGTAATATTGAGAGTGAAGAAGTGAAAATTACATTAAGGTGTTTGGGATTGTTTTTCAAAAATAGTTTATTGATTTATTGGCTTTTTGAAAAGCTAATAAGTAAAAAAAAATAAAAATGTTTGGCAAACTAAAAAATACTTTTCATAATAGCTTTTTCATTAGTTTTAAAAAACAATTATTAAAAAAGCATGTAAAATTTGGCTTTTTAAAATTGTTTTTTGCTTTTTAACCAAAATAACTTTAAAAAACATTTTTTAAACCAAACACTTTTTAATTTATTGACTTATAACCTTAAAAAACTCATTTTACCATCATTATAAATCAATAAACACTTTATTTAAAAGTACTTTTAGAGTTCAAAAAGCAGTCCAAACACCCTTAAGAAAGATGTGGAAAGATAATATGGTTAGTGGAGGAAGGAGGTAGTGGTTGACGAACCTTTTCTAACAATATTTTAAAAAGTAGACAAACATGCCAAAGGAGGAGTGAAATCTAGTACTATGATACATATTAAAAAAAAAAAAAAAAAAAAGATGTAACAAATTGCGACAATTATAGAGGTATTAAACTACTTAGTCATTCTATATGAGACTAGCTAGAGGAAAGGTTTCTAGAAAGTTAAGTCAAAACTATATGTAATTAGATTTTTTCAGACAAATTATAGTTCTTACATTTTTGCTTTGCTTATAGACGAGATTTCTCATAAGACTCGAGAGGGGTACCACAGTGTATGTTTTTTTTCCGAAAACATTGTTCTGGTGGAAAAGTCTATGACAGAACGCTAGGGTGGATACCTAAAACTCTTGAAGGCATCATTGCAAGAGAATATGGTATATATCAGCACAATTAAGACAATATATATGGTACAATTTCAATAAGGAGCGTAATGAATGAATATTAGTATGCACAAGTGAGCAATTTTATACCAAAACAAGAGCTTCAAGTACCTGAAATCTATTCATAATAATAAAATAAAATAAAAAGGTGCAAATGATGCCATTACACAATGTATAACGACTCAAGATACAAATATTGCTTAAAATTTATGACATTTATGTTTGATTTGCATGTATCTAAGCATATTTATTTTATGTGTTGGTGGATAGTTTTAAAGTCATTATACTAATCCAAATGCATGGTGTGTGTAAATATGTTGTGTATATATTGCTTACAAAACCAACTACCAAAATTTCTTGAATCCACTATGATTATCTACAAAACCAACTACCAAAATTATACTCGAAAATACATGAACAGCATTACTAGACCTCTTCAATCACAACCTTCCCCTTCCTCTCTTCCTTTCTCCAATCACCCTTCTTCCCATTACCCACATACTCCATAGCCACATTCTTCTCAGCCATCACCAACCCTACCAAACTAGACCAAACCTCTCCCCCTTGTTCATGCACCCAACACATCAAAAAATAAACTTTCCTCTCACCACCCTTCAACTTCCTCTTCATTTCCATATCACACCCCTTCATTTCTTTCATTCCATTTCTAATCATTCGATGCAAATCACAAAGCGCACATACCAAACCATCACTTCCAAGGTCCAAAACACTCGCCACATCATCAAGAACCGCAAGTCCGAACTGGGCCCCACCCATGTGTCCGAAAGCGGGCCCACAAGCTTGTTCCAAACAGTGAGCCACAGCTTCAGAAACCGTCTCTGGTTGACCGCCTTGACCTAACACATTCGATACACTCATAACCGTTACAGTGGACCCCACCGCATCCGATTCCCACTCCCCGTTGTAGACACGAAGAGTGAAACAGTAGCTGTATAAGATGTCCACAAGGTGAACGGGTAGAAGCGGGGACGGTTGAGTTGACCCGATAAGGGTGTTGACCGGCGGCAGTGCGGTGGTGGGACCTGGCGGCACTGAGGGAACCGCCGGGTCTGGTTCGTTTGGTGTTACGGGTTGAACCAGTTGGGTTCCTTGAGGGCTTAGAGATATGGTTTTAGCAGATGGTTTTAGCCACCATGGGTCCCACGGTTCGATCATTTTGCTGAGCTGTCCTGAAGCCACCGCTCGTTGAAAATGTTTCTTTTCTTCGGTGGACAAGTCATCGAAAGTGATTTCAACTCCTGTAGGGGTAAAAAGGTCAAAAGAAAATATAGGGATGATAGTGGAAGTGAAATTGACTTTCAAACATACCAGACATGATCTTTTCGATTGTCTCCTCTGATAAAGATGCATCAGTCAACCCTTCAAAAAAAATTAAGTTTTGAATAATTTAAATACAGAAGTAACATATTAACAGTAATAGTTTGAATATAGAATTAACATATAACCATCATCTTCCATGCTATCATCTTCTTCCTCTGAATGAAAACGTCTTAATATGTCCAGCATTTTCTGTTTAGTCTCATCAGCAGGTTCCATTTGCTTCATCTCCTCCATTACATTGTCTCTCATGAATGACTCTGTGCATCGGATACTGTGTGACTGAAAAAAGATTATTAAAAAAAAAACTTTACAAACGTAATTTTAATGCTAAATAAATTCAGAAAACCATATATAGTAGGAGTCCAATACCATAACCAAAAAAAATGAACTTAATGAAACATAATTCTCAAAGTGGATAGCAATTTGTGTAAGATGTGAAGAACAAAGACAGGATTACCTTGTAACATGGAAGGGAACAATAACGAGTATTACATCGAGGGCATGTATATTGGGAAAACTGTTTTTGGCATCTGCAATTGATCACAAAAAAATCAATCGCCTAAAATTCATGAAATTGGATATACTGTGTAAAAATTGAATTAGAGAAGGGTTTGAAGAACATACACACGACAGATAATACGGGATGGAGGATTCAGTTGGGATGAACTGGTTGGTGTCTCTGAAGTAATGATTGAATCCGCCATTAAGGCACTTGCTGACATACAAGAATTTAATAGAGAATTTAACCACAAAAGTTATGCGTCCAAGTTTGAAAAATTCATTCACAAACCCACATAAAAACTTGTCAGTGAGATAAATTAGGTTACCACCAAAATATAAAATCAGTTTAAGATAACACAGAGCAAACACAAAATACAAAACACAGATTAATAATTGAATCGATTAGAGGGTGTTTGGATAAGCTTAGTTAAAATGATAGCATTTTTAACTTGTAGCTTATAGCGATGCCAAATCGGAGTTTTTTTAAAAAAATGTTTGGATTAGGTTATCCGGTGTCAAAACTATAAGCTGATAAGCATTTTATAGTGTTTGGGAAAAAAAAAACTAATATGTGAAATGACCAAAAAAGGCTTACACATCCCACTCAGGCATTTGATCAAACAGCTTGCCTGCAAGGCTACCCATCCCAACTCAGATCAAAAAAAATCATACATATGAGTCTCAAGAACACAAATTTAAGCATCTAATTCAAGACACAGAGCACTGTACACATCAGATATCATATATGATAATATGAACAGCAAACACATTCCCTTTTTTACAGATATCATATATGAACAACAAACAAGTAGCAAATCAGTAAGCAAACAAGTAGCTGTGGCTATCGAACTATCGAAGTCAGAAAAAAAGAAAAAAAAAATGGAACCTGAGGTGGGGTGCGACGATGTAGCTGTGGCTATCAAAGGTCTCCTGCCGGTAGCCAACAGGGGTGGCGAGGGCGTAGGGCGGCAAGAAGGGGAGGAAGTCGACGTGATAGTAGACGCGAGAGAGGCGATGCAGTAATGGAGGCGGCGATGGAGCTTGCGATTACCTTTAGCGGAAAGAAAATTAGAGACGGGAAATTGGGGGGAATGGTAAACTCTCGAAAGATTTTTGTGATGCCGCCTGGGGCAGAAATTCTTACGAGGGCACATATGTAATTTACAAGGAGGATGGCAAAAATCTTATAACTCATATGCAACCACACTTTAAACTTTTTTTTTTCTTTTTTTTTGCGTAATACCAAATGGTACACGGCTAAAGTGATATTCGAAGTTGTATGAAAAAAGACGAGATAATGACTTAGAAGGGTAATAACGTTTTCTATTTCTTCATTTTAGGTCTCTAACGTATTTTTTGTGCGTATTACATCATTAAGGTTATTATAACCGTTTACAAATAGTCCTTTTAACAGGAAGAAGTCGGTAAAAGAATTATTTATAAACAGTTATAACAACCTTAATGGTGTAATATACACAAAAAATACGTTGGGGACCTAATATGGACAAACGGGAAACGTTATTACCCTCCTAAGTCATTATCCCATGAAACTATAAACCCCTATAGTAAATTTTTACTTTTTAAATAAGAAACGTGTAGGTCTTGGGGTTAATAGTTTGGATGTTTTTAACCTCGGCTTTCTTTATAAATGGAAGTGGCGGTTTCTTAATGACAAGGGAGCTCTTCGGGTTAAAATTGTCAAATTTTGTCATGGGGAAGGTGGGGGTTTTTCAGAAGATTCGAGAATAGGAATTGGAGGGGGTGTTTGGCGAAAGATTGTAGGATCCATTAATCACATCCATGAGAATGGTTGTATTCCTTCTAATTACATGTATAGAGTGGTGGGGATGAGACTCAAACGAGGTTCTAGAAGGATGTTTGGTGCTTGGATATTCCTCTTAGGGAGCGGTTCGGGAGGCTCTTTGCTTTGGCCTTTAATCAAGATGCTCGAGTAAGTGAATAATGGGATCCGGGGGGATGTAATTTTCATTGGCGTCGGGGGATTAGAGGAGGGGCCAAAGAAAATTACATCCCTCCGGATCCCATTATTCACTTACTCGAGCATCTTGATTAAAGGCTAAAGCAAAGAGCCTCCTGAATCGCTCCCTAAGAGGAATATTCAAGCACCAAACATCCTTCTACAAGATAATCAAATTGGGTCGATTCAGCCCCTCCTCTAATCCCCCACGCCAATGAAAATTACATCCCCCCGGATCCTATTATTCACTTACTCGAGCATCTTGATTAAAGGCCAAAGCAAAGAGCCTCCCGAACCGCTTCCTAAGAGGAATATCCAAGCACCAAACATCCTTCTAGAACCTCGTTTGAGTCTCATCCCCCACCACTCTATACATGTAATTAGAAGGAATACAACCATTCTCATGGAGGTGATTAATGGATCCTACAATCTTTTGCCAAACATCCCCTCCAATTCCTATTATCGAATCGTCCGAAAAACCACCACATTCCCCATGACAAAATTTGACAATTTTAACCCGAAGAGCTCCATTGTCATTAAGAAACCGTCACTTCCATTTATAAAGAAGACCGAGGTTAAAAACATCCAAACTACCAACCCCGAGACCTACAAGTTTCTTATTTAAAAAGTAAAAATTTACTATAGGGGTTTATAGTTTCATGGGATAATGACTTAGGAGGGTAATAACGTTTCTCGTTTGTCCATATTAGGTCCCCAACGTATTTTTTGTGTATATTACACCATTAAGGTTGTTATAACCGTTTATAAATAATCCTTTTACCGACTTCTTCCTGTTAAAAGGACTATTTGTAAACGGTTATAATAACCTTAATGGTGTAATACGCACAAAAAATACCTTAGGGACCTAAAATGGACAAACAGAAAACGTTATCACCCTCCTAAGTCATTATACCGAAAAAAGACACATGACACACATGTGTTTTTTCATTTACTGTCGATCTTATTGATGATATGATAAACGAAATAAAAGTCGATCTTATCGATAAAATGATGAACGAAATAAAAGTTTTTCTGAAGACACTTTTGAAGGAACGAAGATGTTGTCTTTTGTTATTTTTAAGTAAATTTTATTTCCAACATAAGAAGTTCTTACTGGTATCAAAGTATATTTTGGAATATTTATTGTTTCTTTAACTATTTACTTAGAGGTTGTTTGTTTTTTTGTAGAAAACCTATTATCACTACTTATTGTTGCGCGGCGCAGCACACATGTAACACCTCGTTTTGAAGAGTACTTTTGCAGCAGTCTCGGAGGCCCAAGGTATAAGCGATTCGGTCTTTTATGGGTCTCGGGATTTATTCGGAATGTTTAAGGCTTAGGTGTGTAGCTAGGAGCGTAAGGCTTCTCGCCACCTTTTCGTGGATATAAAGTTCGTCGGAAAGGGACTTAGAACGAAGAAGTTATAGCACTTTGAAGTTATTGGCATAAATGGCCCCTAACGGAAATGTTTGGCAAGCAAGTCCCATGCATGCAAGGGAAGCATGCACGTGTCCGACTGGGTACGCCCAACGTAAGTTGGGAGTACTCCCAACGTAGTAGAGTAAAATGATCGCGGGTGTGGGAGGAGTACACCCAGCGTATGAGGAGTACGACCAACGTACTCTCAGAGACCTTAAACCCTAATTTTTGGGGCTAACCACTATATAAGGAACATTATGGCTCAAACCCTAGCCCCTTATCAGCCTCCCCAACCTCAGAGAAACCCTTAGAACACCTCATCCCTTCATTCTTGTGTAATTTTGATCTTGAAAAGCCCATCTTGGTGGTTTTAAGCTTGGAAGAGGAAAGAAGAAGTTGGCAAGGAAGGACTTAAGAAGTTTGAGCTCATATATATGGGATAACATCATGAGTTGGGACTATTTGGAGGTATAAAGTTCATAACTTTACATAAGAGTGCACAGATCTAGTGTAGTTTGGTTTTGAAGTCATCTTGGTCCAAATGATGAAGCTTTTGATGGGTTTTAACTAAAACAAATAAACTAGAAAACAATTCCTAAGTTCACATGCAACCTACTTTGGATCTATGTTTTATCTATTGAACATACAACTTTGAATTGCAAAACAAGAACCCTATAGGAGAGAGGCTATAATCGAAATTTACAAACTAGGGTTTAGTAATTACATACCTTTCAATTGTTATAGTAAACAATTGATAATTCCCTTGATCTTGATCTTGATCTTCTTGGAAGCTTAGCACCATAAGTGTAATGCCTCTAATGGAATCACACCCAAACTAGCAAGAAGGAAAGTAGAGGAGAGAGGGGAGAGGGAGTATGCAAAATTTTAGCCCTTAGGGTTTCTTCAAAAGAAAAAAGTGACCAAAACATGAACCAGGAGGCTCCTTATATAGCTGAGGGATCTAAGGTTTAGGAGAAACCCTAGTTATCCTTTGCTTAGAGCCTAAGGAAACCCAAGGGCCTTATCCAAGCCCCTATAGACGAAATTATTAGGGTTTCCCCTAAAGATTTCGTCCACCCTCATCCAAGGGGGTTCTAGAGCCTTCCACTCGACTATTAGATAATTGCAAACTAGTCCTTGCACCTTATAATCAATTCTTTTAACCCCAAAATTAATTCTAATTAATTTCTGGCTAACAATTAATTAAACAAAATGATTTCCTATTAATATATTAATATTTTAACATATTAATAAATTCATTTATATTAATTTATTAATCTTATAAATTAATATCTCTCATTTCATAATTTCCTTGTTTGGTTGCTAGGTTTGAGGGCAACCCAAAAGGACTGTGCTGCTATCAATTCAAGTACATACCAATTATAGTTATGGGCTTAGACACCTAATCCAACAGTCTCCCACTTGGATAAGTCTGTAACTATAATTGCTAGTATGCCTTCTAAATTTGACCAGCAAATTGTAGCTTCCAAAAAGCTGTTGCCGAACTCTGACCCAGTCAGTTATGTGTCCTAAGATAAGTGATCATATAATCCTTCGTTCTGCTAGATATCCCTAGAAAAAAGACATGGAATGCAATCAACCTCTTTTTCCAGAATCTATGTTTCCCGATTCCTGATTTGTGATGATGTAGGACTTCTAATTGAACACATCAATTTAGTCCTGGCTGGGCCCAGCACACAAGTCAACACCAAATCATCGAGGGGCCCACAAATATCGCTTTTCCCGTTAGGGCAAAAGGAAAGAATAAACATTGACTCATATACTTGTATCTTTTACTCATCAAACCATACATGATAATACGTTTTATAACACCAAGTTACTGATGCGTTTTCGTATCACCAATGCATAGCCGACTTGCAAATCACAACTCATATATCTCTGTTTCACGATTATAAGATATTATCGTCTCAGTATTACTCGTGATGAATTCCATGAAGTAATACTCTGAGCGAGGGTTTATCCAATACTCAAATCTCAATTTCTGAGTACTCATGAACGTTGCAGCAAATACATTGCCATGTCTATCCTTAGACAATCTACAATCCAGTTCATGACAGTCTTGATTCACTACTTACTTCCAAAAGTACGAGCGACTGTGGAGTTCGAATAATCTTATTATCCGGGAAGTAAAACATGCAAAAATGAAACACAATAATAAACAATTGACAAAAGGTAGAACCCAAACTTATAAATAATACTTTATTATTTAATCACCAAAAGTCAATTACATTTACTTTGTTACAAGTTTCAGAAAACTAATCTAACTACTAAAACTAATATCATCTTTCAGTCCTATGCTCCGAGCATACTGAATATGCTTAGCCCTACTCAGACCCTTTGTGAGGGGATCTGCTGGGTTATCTTCAGATGACACCCTCTTCACTATAAGATGGCCTTCTTCTACTCTATGTCCGATGAAATGGTACTTTCTGTCGATATGTATGGTTTTACCATGATCTCTCGGTTCCTTTGTCAAGGCAACCGCTCCTTCATTATCGCAGAACAGTTCCATAGGCTCCTGGATGGTTGGAACAACTCCGAGATCCCCGATGAAGTTCCTCAACCAAGCTGCTTCTTTCGACGCTTCACTTGCTGCTATGTACTCTGATTCACAAGTAGAATCAGCCACCGTATCTTGCTTGGAACTCTTCCAAGTAACTGCTCCTCCATTTAATAAGAATACCCAGCCTGACTGAGAACGGAAGTTATCTCTATCCGTCTGAAAGTTGGCATCACTGTAACCATCTACTCTCAAAGTATCATTGCCACCAAGTACAAGGACCCAGTCCTTCGTTCTTCGCAAATACTTGAGTATATTCTTCACGGCTATCCAATGAGCTCTACTTGGGTTTCCTTGATAGCGACTGACCATGCTCAAAGCAAATGCCACATCAGGGCGAGTACATGTCATAGCGTACATGATCGATCCGACAGCGGACGCATAAGGTACACGGCTCATGTCATCTATTTCCTCATCTGTACTTGGGCATTGAGTCTTACTCAATTTGGTATTGCTCTGGATAGGTAGCTCTCACTTCTTGGAATTTTCCATACTAAACCTCTTTAGTACCTTATCCAAGTATGTGCTCTGACTAAGTCCAATTAGTCTCTTCTTTCTATCTCTCAATATTCTAATCCCAAGAATATAGGCAGCTTCTCCTAGGTCTTTCATGGCAAAACACTTTCCAAGCCAAGACTTAACTTCATTCAAGGTTGGAACGTCGTTACCAATGAGTAATATGTCATCTACATATAACACCAGAAAAGTTACTATACTCCCACTAGCCTTGATATACACACAAAACTCATCTTCACTTCTAGAGAAACCAAACTCTTTGACTTTCTCATGGAAGCAAAGATTCCAGCTGCGAGATGCTTGTTTCAATCCATAAATGGATTTCTCAAGCTTGCATACTCTATTGGGAAACTTTGCATCAACAAAACCCTCTGGCTGACTCATGTAAACATCCTCAGCCAACTTCCCGTTAAGGAAGGCAGTCTTGACATCCATCTGCCAGATTTCATAGTCATGAAAGGCAGCTATGGCGAGCAATATCCTAATAGATTTAATCTTAGCCACCGGCGAAAAAGTCTCATCATAGTCGACCCCTGGGGTTTGAGTGAAACCTTTTGCAACCAGTCGAGCCTTGAACGTATGCACATTCCCATCCATGTCTGTCTTCTTCTTGAAGATCCATTTGCACCCAACTGTCTTCCGACCTGGTGCACTATCAACCAAATTCCAAACTTGGTTGTCATACATGGACTTAATCTCACTGTCCATTGCCTCTTTCCACTTGGAAGCCTCTGGGCCTGCCATTGCTTCCTTATAAGTGACTGGTTCATCTAAGTTTACTAGTGTTCTGTCACTTATGAATGTGTCACCATCTGAAGTAATATGAAAACCATACAACTCAGGTGGCACACTCACCCTAGTGGATCTTCGAAGAGGTAATGATTTATCAACCGGTTCAACAGGAACTGTTTCCTCTGGTTGAGTGCTAGTGTCATATAAGGTTCCTTCATTGGTTGACTCTTGAATCTCTTCAAGGTCAATGGTACTCCCACTGTCCTCTTTGAATATGAGCTCTCTTTCCAGAAAGACTCCTCTTCGAGCTACAAACACCACGTTTTCACTAGGTATGTAGAACAAATATCCAAACGACTGCTTTGGGTAACCAATGAAAACACATTTCTCACTTCTAGCTGCTAGCTTGTCGTGAGTCTCTCGTCTTACGAAAGCTTCATAACCCCAGACTTTAATATGTGCTAACGAGGGAACTTTCCCTGTCCACATTTCGTGAGGTGTTTTGGCAACCTTCTTTTGTAGGGACAAGATTGAGGATGTGGGCGGCTGTCTCTAAGGCATACCCCCATAATTAAATAGGAAGCGAGGCACGACTTATCATAAAACGAACCATGTCTAACAAGGTTCGATTACGCCTCTCAGCTACACCATTTAACTGCGGTGTCCTAGGAGGAGTCAATTGTGAGACTATCCCACATTCTTTCAGATAGTCGTTGAACTCGGTACTAAGATACTCCCCGCCTCTATCGGATCTAAGTATCTTGATCTTTCTACCCAATTGATTTTTGACTTCATGCTTAAACTCTTTGAACTTTTCAAAGGTTTCTGACTTATGTTTGATCAAGTAGATGTAACCATATCTGCTATAATCGTCAGTGAAAGTCACATAGAATCGATTAGCATCCCTTGTGGTTGATCTGACGGGCCCACACACATCTGTGTGTATGAGATCCAACATACCTTCACCTCTTTCACAAGACCCTGTGAATGGTGATTTTTTCATCTTTCCCAAAAGACAAGATTCACACATATCATCTGATTTTAGGTCAAATGATTCCAACACTCCATCCTTTTGGAGTTGGGCTATGCGTTTCTTGTTAATGTGTCCAAGACGACAATGCCACAAGCATGCCTTGTCTACACTATTAGACAAGTCAATATTAAGTACACTATTTCCTAAGCTATCAACACAAGTCACTGTTTCATACACACCATCACAAGGTAAAGCTTCAAACACAAAAACACCATTCTTATAAACAGAAATTGAACCATTCAAATCATTAAAAGAATATTTAAAACCTTGTCTGAACAATGCATGAAATGAAATAATGTTTCTCGTCATCTCAGACGAATAGCAACAATTTATTAAATCTAATCTAACATCATTACTGAGCAAAAGTTGATAAACTCCGATCTTGGTAACTGGTGAAGACTTTCTGTTCCCCATGATCAAGTTTATTCTCCCATGCTCTATCTCCTCACTTTCCCTTAGCCCCTGCAAATCAGAATAGATATGAAATCCACATCCTGTATCAAGGACCCATGAACGAGAAGATAATGAGTTATTAGCAGAAATAGTGTAAATACCTGCCGAGGATGGCTTCACTTTGCCATCCTTGATATCTTGTAGATATTGTGGGCAAGATCTCTTCCAATGCCCCTTTTGATTGCAGTAAAAGCAAATGGCCTCTTTTGGATCAGAAACATGGGGAGTGGAACCATTGGACTTAGCCTTCGGGCCATTACTAGATGACACAGCTTGAGCCTTGCTCTTCCAGTTTTGCTTGGGAGGACCTTTCCTCTTCTTCCCCTTTCCCTGTCCAATGTCCAAGACAGGGGCACTTGCAGGTGTGGAGGGTATACTTTTACCCTTCATCCCTGCCTCAGCTGTCTGCAACAAGTTGTGCAATTGGGCCAAAGTCTGCTCAGTGTTGTTCAAATGGTAAGTTAAGATAAACTGACCATAACAATCAGGCAACGAGTTCAAGACCATGTCAATGGCCAATTTCTCATCGAAGTGAATGTTGAGCTTGACCAAACGCTCTATGTAGCATTACATTCTTTGCATATGAGATACAACCGATTCCCCCTCTTTCATCTTGCAAGCCATGAGTGACTTGACTACCTCAAACTTTTCTTGACGAGCTCGCTTATGGTACTTTTCCATAAGGTCCTTGTTCATCTCAAAAGGCCAGTAGTCCTCATAGTACCTCTGCAATTCTGGGGACATGGTTGCAACCATGATGCATGCCACTTTAGTAGCATCATCATAGTGTTTCTTGTAGGCAGCATACTCTTCGGGAGTGGCTTTTGACTCATCAAGTTCTTTGAGCTCCTTTTCAAGGACATACTCTTTGTCCTCGAATCTAAGCGCCATCTTGATGTTACGCATCCAATCGATATAGTTGGAGCCATCCATAACGAATTTGGAGCATATGTTTAGTAGAGAGAAGTTGTGGCTGGAGGATGATGAAGCAGAAGTGTTTCCAGGAGTAGACATCTGAAAAGAAAGATAATTTTAGTTAGATTCCAAGACACCTCAATATAATAACCCAAATATATCATATCAAGGTTAGGACCCAACTATGACGATTTACAACTTAGAAATGGGACGCCGAGATCCAAGTTCAAATCTCATAAAGGTAGGTGAATGACGATTCACCAATTCCACCATTAGACAAAATAAACGAAGTGAAATTCCTAATTCTTTTGAGATACATTAAAACTATTTAATGGCATGCTTTAATCTCGGATTATGCTCTACTATTTGTGACTGGGATACCGAGGATCACAAACTAGATGTGAATAACCATGCAAATGTGCTTGGTAACCTTATTGTCTTTATCATTAACTATTGATGTGCCGGTAAACCACACACGCTCCATCAAAATGATAATTATAAGATACCCATTACTACTCTTTATTAGTGCCTTTTAGTGTGCCGGTTAACCACACACGCTCCACTAACGACCAATAAAGCATAATGTGCAATTTCATGGATTAGCATACTTTTCACATTTTTCCTAAAGTAACTAGAGTTGGGATTTTTGAAAAATAGTGTTCTAGTACTTTCTTTAATAGCGTTATACTTTTAATGGGAAGTAGTTGTCCTATCAAATCCGTTCTGCTAACGACCCTCCACTAATCAAGGAAGCGATGGGTGAGAGTGGACACCCATTCAACTACCATTTTATAGGCAGTTTCCTTATACCCCCTTATAAACTAGCTTCGTGAATGAGGCATACTAGCGATTTGACTGACCATATTCTTATACATATATAATATTTAACTTTTAATTATGATATATATATATATATATATATATATATATATATATATATATATATATAAGGTGTGTTTTAAAAACATTTTAAAACTCCAAGGGTTTATATAAATTTTTTCGAAATTTAAACTATTAAATTTTAAATTTAAATAAACCAATTAATTAGATTTAATATTTATCTATTAATTAACTTTTAATTAATTTATTAAATCTTGTAAGGATTATCTAATTAAATTAAACAATTAATTTAATCCTAATCCATATCTCTTCTAGATTTCGAAAATATGGGGATAGGATAATTTCCTTATTTTTCTCAATTATCCAATAAGGCAACTATTATCCAAAACAAAGAAACCCTAATATTTATAGCATATTTCGAAATTTTCAAGGGAGGAGGCTAGGGTTTTCAAAACCCTAACCCTAATTTCGATTAGGTTCTTTGGAGGCTAGGGTTTTCAAAAACCCTTTGATCCACAACCCTAAAAATCGAAAAAAATGCCTTTAGGGTTTAATATCTATAAACCCTAATTTGCAATTCAACAATTATAACAATTCAATTTAAAACAAACAATGGCTCTGATACCACTGATGGGTTTCAACTAAAACAAATAAACTAGAAAACAATTCCTAAGTTCACATGCAACCTACTTTGGATCTATGTTTTATCTATTGAACATACAACTTTGAATTGCAAAACAAGAACCCTAGAGGAGAGAGGCTATAATCGAAATTTACAAACTAGGGTTTAGTAATTACATACCTTTCAATTGTTATAGTAAACAATTGATAATTCCCTTGATCTTGATCTTGATCTTCTTGGAAGCTTAGCACCACAAGTGTAATGCCTCTAATGGAATCACACCCAAACTAGCAAGAAGGAAAGTAGAGGAGAGAGGGGAGAGGGAGTATGCAAAATTTCGGCCCTTAGGGTTTCTTCAAAAGAAAAAAGTGACCAAAACATGAACCAGGAGGCTCCTTATATAGCTGAGGGATCTAGGGTTTAGGGGAAACCCTAGTTATCCTTTGCTTAGGGCCTAAGCAAACCCAAGGGCCTTATCCAAGCCCCTATGGACGAAATTATTAGGGTTTCCCCTAAAGATTTCGTCCACCCTCATCCAAGGGGGTTCTAGAGCCTTCCACTCAACTATTAGATAATTGCAAACTAGTCCCTGCACCTTATAATCAATTCTTTTAACCCCAAAATTAATTCTAATTAATTTCTGGCTAAAAATTAATTAAACAAAATGATTTCCTATTAATATATTAATCTTTTAACATATTAATAAATTCATTTATATTAATTTATTAATCTTATAATAAATTAATATCTCTCCTTTCATAATTTCCTTGTCTGGTTGCTAGGTTTGAGGGCAACCGAAAAGGACTGTGCTGCTATCAATTCAAGTACATACCAATTATAGTTACGGGCTTAGACACCTAATCCAACAGCTTTATAGTCCAAATTCGATTTATAGGCTAAGGGTTGCCACCCTTGGTGCCAAATGACTCCCTAGGTCAGAAAGTTGTCATCTCCGTGGTCTTAATGGGTCCATACAAGAGTTGAGACCACTTTCATGGAAGTAGAATACCATTTTGGAGTTTGGACTTGTTTGGGGCATGCAAAGTCACCAAGTCAGTGACTTTATGGATTAAGATGTTGAAAAGGACTTGGATCTGTGATTGTAGCTTCTGGATCTGAGTATTAAGCACTTAATGGGAAAATGGCTTATCAGGGGAGTACGTTGAGCGTACATACAGGTACACCCAGTGTACACATCATTTGGCTAGTACGCTTAGCGTACATAGGAGTACGCCCAACGTACTTATCATATTTGGGTCTTGCGAGTTTTGGGACTCGTTTTGGGCCATGCAAGGGATTTTGGTTCTTTGGGCCTTAATGGGCCATCATAAGTCAGATAATGTGGGCCAAGAAGATGTTTAGACTTAAGGTAAGTCCCATTAGAGGGATTGGGCCCAATTTAGCAAATTGGGCCATTAGTGGGCCACTAGTGGGTTTTGGAAGCCTATTTAGTGTTGGGCCCTTTTATATTATGATTTTGAGCCTTAGATGTGGACCAAGTTGGACTAGGGGTAAAATGGTCATTTTACCCTAAGGAGGATTATTGATTTGGACTAACTAATATTTTGGTATTGATAGCTCGGGGAGTCGAGAGATCACCAGTTCGGGGATCTGCCAGCTAGCAGCGAGGGGTTATTCGCAGGAATATAGAGTCAACTTTGTGAGGTGAGTTTTCTCCAGTAGGAATGGGTCTAAGGCATTAGCGTCAGCTCGTTTATATATGTTAGTGTATATCGGATTTAGATCCGATGTCGGGGTAAGCCTGATGCAGTTTGTATGTTTTGGATTTCGGTCCGATGTCGGGTGGTACCCGAGGCAGTAGTGTATGATTAGTCATACTTGTTGTCTTTGTGATACTTGTATATGCCTGGTAAGGAGGTGGGTGTGGGAGGGGCCCGTATCTCATCAATAGCTGAGTGTGGACGGGGTTCCATATCTCGTTAGTAGCAGAGTAGGGGCGGGGCCCAAGATAGGCGGGGCCTTGAGACTAGCAGTTATAGTATAACGATTGGTTGTTATGTATTAGCATGCTTATATGTTATTGTTGTATGTGTGTAGCGGGCGGGCCCCGGAGACAGGCAGGGCCTAGTAGAAACAAATATGTATACCGAGTGGGGCTCGATGTCAAGCGGGGCCTAATGTCAGATTTGTCCGATGTCGGGCGAGGCCCGATGTAGCGGGCTAGGCCCAATGTTTGCAGTATGTGATTATGTATGGTATGTGGTAGATTAGGGAACTCACTAAGCTCCGTGCTTACAGTTTTCAATTTTGGTTTCAGGTATTTCCGGTAGCGGAGGGAAGAGCTCGGGATGATTGCATAGCACACACCAAGAAGTTTTAGCCTGGGATGTTTACTCTAATAAAAAGAACATGTTTTGAGATGATACTCTGATTTGATATAATGATTTTGGTTTATGAATGAAATGATTGATAATTATGGTTTTTATTAATGATTTAAAACGAAATTTTCGAACCGTAATTTTGGGATGTTTCAACACACGCAACACTTTTCATCCCATGGCAGTTTGTTTTTCAAAAGTCTTCAGGACTAAAAACCTCTATGTGTGTTCTGTTTCGGGAAGCATTTGCATTATCTCTTCAAGCCTCTTCACGCCTAAACCTAAAAAAAATCGATAGTTCTTCTCTAAAGGAAAAAAGCGTCATACCTTTCTTCCCTTTGACGACTGCATCTTCAATCGCAACTTCATTCCCCGACGCAACCTCCTCCCCGTCATCGTCGTTGTTGCCATCGCCTCAGTCAGCCTTCATCAGGTAACTTTTTTTCGTTTATTGTTGCTAAAGCAACGATTCTTTCATGCTTCATCTTATTTTTCGTTTTTTTTTTTTTATGAATCCTTGTTGATATATTTGTTGTTGCTGAATCTTGATTGATGATGTTGTCAAATCTTTGCTGATATTGTTTTTTATCTTGAATAATGATAAGTTTTTGCTGAAATGTCATAAATTTATGTTGAAATGTCATATATTATGTTGAAATGTCATAAATTTTGGCTGAAATGTCATGAATTGTTGCATAAATGTCATAATTTTTTGTTGAAATGTCATAGATTGTTGTTGAAATGTGATAAATATTATTGGAATTCATCAATTGAGGTTCTTGTTATGCTAAAAAGTGAATAATCTTTGCTTAAATTTGTTAGTTTAATCAATAAAAGTTCTTGTTATGTTGAAAGTTGTTGTTATAAGTTTATGTTTGTTGAGGTATGAATTCCATATGTTATTTTTTGTTATTAGTAATAGGATATCAACATACATGGACCAATGAACAAATAAAATTCTTATTGCAAACTTGTACTGAATAAGCAAACACTGTGGGTAGAAAAGGTATGAGCTTGCACAAATATTCATGGAACAAGTTAGGAACAATTATCAAGGAAACTATGGTGTGGATTTGACTCAAAGACTATTGAAAAACGTTTATGACAATCTTAAAGCCAAATACACTGGATAGTTAAATTATACTTGAAAACAAAATTGGCAACCTTTACAATCCTCAAACAAACACTTTTAACTTAACGGGCGATGAGTGGGAGGGCTTAAAAAGGTGTGTGTGTGTGTGTATATATATATATATATATATATTGTTAATATTTATGTATATAGTTGGCAAATATTCTTATACTACTTTTGTTACATTGATTTGGTTTAAGTACATCTGAAGGCCGCTTCCTTGAAAATTGTCTCATTGTTGTTTCTAGAGCTTTGTGCAAATCTCTTTGATGGAGACAGTGCCTCTGGTAATCTCAGCTATGCCACATCCCAAACACCATCGGGACATGGATCATCTTCTTCATGTCCCATCACTACAGCTTATGGATACCCTTTCTGTTAACATAGATGATGATGATTACTTTTTCCATCATACTAGCGAGCCTTTTACTCAGCCACCACCTTCTTTTGTTTCACCTTATGTTGCTTCACCTTCTGGTAATCCCAACAAAAGGGATAAACCTTAAGTCCTAAAGCTCGAGCGCCTAGTGCCTCACCTGAACCACCTTCTACACCTAAAGCTCCTATTACTGTTGACTATTTAGCACTAGATATGCAAAAAACTCTACGACATTTGACTAAAGGGCCTACAATTCCTCAATATTTAGAGAAGTTAGAGTTGTTTGAGTTAGGCCCAATAGACCCTATACGCTCTGTTGTGTATCACGATTTTGGAGGGCAATGAATATAATAGAGATGTGGGTAAATTTACCCAATGATCCACAAATATTAAGAAGAAGGATCAAGTTGATTGCTATAAGTTTAGGAGTTTTAAATGATGGATAGATTGTCGTTAGGTTTACATATTTGTGTTGGAACTATGTGGTTATGTTTTTGCTATTGTAATTTGGTTATGAATTTTATTTTGTACTTGAATTATATTTATGTTAGGTACTTGAATTTTATGTTATTTGGTATTTGAATTTTATGTTATTTGCTACTTGAATTTTAGTTAATGTTAAATTTAATTTTATACTTGTGTTGATTAATAGGTTCCTAATGGATCACAACAAAAAGATACTTCTCATAATTCTAATGTACTTGTATGTCCGCTATTTTCGGTAGAGGGATGTGAAACGAGTGTTGGACAATGATTCAGAAATGACGGGACATGTGTAACATCCCGAGTTCAAGAGTGCAAGTTCAGGGTTCAAAGTGTAAATGTAAAAGGGCAACTCGGCGGCGAGTAGGGTCGCGACTCTGGTCGCGTGTTAAGTGGCCAACTCGGTGAGTCGGCGGCTGGACTCGGCGAGTTGGTGCTGAGTGGAGAAAACCCTAATTTCGGAGGATGAGCCCTATTTAAAGGACATTATACCCTCTCCCCAACCTCTTTACTCTTCCTTGAAGTCCAGAAACCCTAATATTCGATTGTGAGTGAATTAGTGAGCTTTGGGGGCCTTGAAAGAGTGTTGTGGAAGAGATTTTTGAAGGCTAAGAGGTTTGGAGCAAGGGGCTTTGCAAGGATTCAAATTTCCCTTCTGTTGGAGCTTTCTTTTGAGGTATTACTTCGTTTCTTGGGTTGTTATTCTTCTAGATTCATCATTTTTGGAGCATTTGGAAATAATAGCTTGTGGTTTTGTGAGTTGGAGGTTAGATCTGAGGTTGCTACCTCAGATCTGGAATGGAGGAGGTATAGAGAGCATTAAATTCCCTGTTCTTGAATGGTTGATGAAGCCCTTTTGTCCCAAACCCAAACCCTAGAGTGTTATGTGCTTAGATCTCTATGGATTCACGTAAAGTTTGCCACTTTACGTGATGGATGGGTTGTAGAAGGGTAGATCTATGGTTTGGATCATCTGCATGGCCTGGAAAGCTTTTGTATGGATTAAGATCTAGGGGTACTCGGCGAGTCACAAGGGTGTACTCGGTGAGTTGCTTGAAGGTGGGAAGAAACTCGACGAGTTGGTTGAAGATAGCCTTGGACTCGGTGAGTCTGGTCGTGAGGTCCTAACCTTCTTCTGGTTGAGCCGTGAATTGGTGAGTCAAGGGATGACTCGGTGAGTTGAGTGAGAAAGTACTCAAAGTTGTGGGACTCAGCGAGTCTCGGGGTGACTCGGTGAGTTGAGTCGCGGATTGGGGAAGTTCTGAGTATGGGGACTCGGCGAGTCATCGGGTTGACTCGACGAGTAGAGTCAGTCAGGAGGATGACTTTGACTTTGACCAAGGGTTGACCAGTTGTCTTCCAGGGATATTTTGGTAATTGTTGGCATTTGTTTTGAGTTCGGTGTTTTGGTGTTGGCTAGGGGTGGAGATCGTGTCAGTGGTCGGGGCAGCTTGGGCTTATCTTTTCAGTCGGCAGTTACGAGGTGAGTTATCCTCACTATATCGACAGGGTCTATGGCACCAAGGCCGACCCTTTATCGGATTGTGATCCGGGTATCGTTGTTATGTTATTGCTTTGCTATGTTTGCATCCTGGTTAGGATGGTATATGTTAGAGACCTGGTTAAGGTCGGTATCCTGGTATATAGGATGATGCTATGCTAGTGACCGGTTAGGTCGGTATCCTGGTTAGGATGATGTTATGCTATGTGATATGTTAGATCGGTATGATTGGATGTGATTTGTTATATGATTGAATTTTTATGTGCACATGGTTGTTGGACTGGAGTTGGGTTGAGGCGGGTCCTGCTTTGTGCTGTAGGGCAACATACCCAGGGCGGACCGGTTATCCCGAAGGCCCAGCGAGTGGTCCGGATAGGCTGTAGGCCCCACGAGGGCGGACCAGACGTGCCGAGGCTCGAAGAGTGGACCAGGCCGACTGAAGGCCCAGTGCGGGCGGACCAGTCATACTGTAGACTCAGAGATTGGACCAGGTGGATTGAAGGCCCGGTGCGGGCGGACTAATCACACTGTAGACTCGATGTATGTGGATAGACTCGGAGGGTGGATCAGGTGGACTGGAGGCCCAGTACGGGCGGACCAGTCACACAGTAGACCCGAAGTGCATGGTTGTTCTGTGTTCTATTATGATATGGCATGTTGTGCGTGTATGGTATATGTGGTTGGTATTTTGGGGGTATCTCACTAAGCTTTCAGACTTACAGTTGTGGTTTAATGTTTTTTTTTTCAGGTTCTTCAGGAGACCGTGGCAAGGCAAAGGTGTGATCGTACCGCTCCTCATTATTATGTTTTGTGATGTGGTTCTGGGAAGACTCTGAAACAATTGTATTGAAAACCTTTTTGTAATAACTTAATGAAACTGGGTTGTTTTTGAAAAGTTTAAATTGGTCGAAATTTTTATGGTCGTTACAACATGAATACACATTAGAGTTATTGGAATGTAATCCTATACAATGTGTTGAAGTACTACTCATGTCCCATGAATCTTTTGACTGGCTATGTGCTCATTTTATAGTAAATTACTCGTTAAAGCATAGCAAACATGTATTCGTTGAGGAAAAGATGGCTATGTTTTTTATGATGATCGGCCATAACCAACATTACGTGATTATCAATTGAAGATTTCAACACTCAAAACAAACAATTCATAAAAAAATTCATGAAGTGTTGGAGAAAATTGTGACAACCCGAAACTTTTTCCGTTATCTTTACCCGATTTCCGTTTATAAAATTTGAGTTTTATTAAACTCCGTCAAATTTATTGGTTTGGGAAAGACTTTATGTTTTTAAATAAATAATATGTACTTTATACAAGTCTGAGTAAACCGGAAATCACGCGAAAACACGAAACCTCACTCGAAAACACCGAGTTCATGGCCAGGACGGGTTTACAGCCGTAAACTCGTGTACGGCCGTAAACCCTATTTACGGTCGGTGCCAGGTGGACCCCCACCACCGACCATACCCCCTGGCCTATAAATACCATACCCCCACACTCATTTGAACCTTCTTGACCGGAAACACCCACTTTCTCTCTCTAACTCTCTTGATCGTAAACACCAAAAAGCCCTCCTTTTCACCCGAAAACACCGGAAATCGTCATTTGGGGTCGTTTGGGAGCCTCTGGAACACTTTTTCGTCGAAAACAAGCACCTTTGTTCTTGAGTTTACGGGCGTAATCCTTCAGATCTTCAAAAGCCGCAAACCCAGTTTTCGACCACAAACCTTGTTCACGGCCGTAAACCCCATATACGACCGTAAACAACTCTTTCGTGGGGAAAAGCCTGTTTCCTCAATTCAACCAAGTCTCGGTAACATTCCTTAACCGAAACCAAGTGTTTGCTTGACGCTTTATTTAACGAAAATCTTTAATTTAGATACATATATGTATTTATTTGATCTTAGGATTCCGTTAAGTGTCACGTGTGTCGACTTAAGGATCTCCCAGTTCAATCCTTTGCAACCAACAAACTGTGAGTTCATACCCCTACACTTTTCTTAATGTTTTTACACGTTTTCAGGGGGGGGGGGGATACAAGCCAAACACAAGAACTTTTGAGAACTAAAAATATAAATGTTTTCAACAAGTAAAACTTATGCAATTTACACAAGTTAATGGATTTTTATAAACCAATTAGATACTTTATCCCTTTTGTAACATGCAAAGCATGAGAGTCGCTTTCTAATCAAAATTGCATAGTTTTCGGAGCATATCACGAACATAACTTTTCAGTCAAACTATAATAGGTATAGTTTGGGAACTTCATTACTGGTTCTACGAATACAAACAACTTACATGGATCTACAAATAAACTATGACAGTTTTAGTTTATGACACATCACAAGAGTAAAATAGTTAATAATTATTTAAATATAATTATTTTTACTCTACAAAGCAAACCTCGAATTCAAGTACCAAAGAACATTACATTTTTTATATTATTACTCGTAAATTCGTTGACATATATGGGAGACACGTCCTTGGGCGCTTACAACATTAACTGAGTGGATGACTACCCTTATGAACCAGAATTTCCTGGAGGGAAAGCGTGGCTTTTGTGTATAGATCCATACGAGACTGACTATCCCACACCTGGCTGCTAGCTACAGTCCGACCGACATGTCTACGGGTGACAAATGTAATAAAGGATATCGGCGTCCGAATTCACGTCGTATCAAGTTGAAGTATGGTCATAAAACTCGCCAATAGCTACGACACTTTTACGTAATAATACAATGTTCACAAACAATAGCTTTAATTACATAAATATGGATTATATTTATGCCTTACCGTTACAGAAACATTAAAGCAACCACTCACACAACAGGGAAAATAAAGGATTTTCTCGGTCAAACCACAGTACCTATCATACTAACAGAAATCAGGGTTTTCAAACGGAACATACTTTACTTACTAGTAGTAGCCAGGGTTTTCAAACGGAACTCATCTTATATACTGGTGGTAACCAGAGTTTCGATACAAACGATGTTTTACATATAATGAAAATAAATCATTTGTACAAATTCAGTGACTAGTTTTCAATACAAAAACATTGCTTATGAACTCACCAGCTTTATGCTGATACATTTTCAAAACCGCTTGTATTCTCAGGACAACAATAGATATGTACCCTTTCTAGCTTTTGGAGAAAACAGAGCACCTTGGAGTCACGTCTTTTACTTTTGTCATATACTGTTGTATGCAAACTATGTTTCCAAACAGATGTAAATATTCATATTATAATGTAATGGTTGTGTTTACTTTGATTACTATGATGCAATTGTTGTGATACTATGCATGACGTCATCCGCCCCCGGACGTTTCCGCCATTTGTTATCACGGTTCGGGGTGTGACCAAAATGTTGCTTTCCGCACACGAAATTATAGTGCCAACTTCTTTTAATCCAACTCCAAACATTTTGGGACAAAATAAGAGGCTACAACGAGTTTTCAAAGGAGCAGTTGGTGCACTTGATGGCACTGTAGTACATGCTGTTGTCCCTTATAACAAACAAGAGTTATAGTGCCAAATTCTTTTAATCCAACTCCAAACATTTTGGGACAAAATAAGAGGCTACGACGAGTTTTCAAATGAGCAGTTGGTGCAATTGACGACACTTTAATACATGTTGTTGTCCCTGGTAACAAACAAGAGTTATGTATTTTTTAAGTTTATTTTTTTATATAAATGTTTATGCGTTTTTATATATTTTAAATGTATAAACATAATTTTTTTACATATTTATATGTATTTTTTAAGTATTTTACATATTTTTATGTGTTTTTTATGTATTACGTATTTATATGTATTACGTATTTATATGTATTGTTACATATTTATGTATTTTTTAAAGGTTTTTATATAGATATTTATGTATTTTTTATGCATTTTAAATGTGTAACCGTATTATTTTTACGTATTTATTGTATTTTTTACTTCAAGTCGTATTCACCATTTCATCCAATTCTCACAGCTTCTTCGAGTATGTTTAGATGATTTTCCTATATACCCACATAATTTAATATTTTTCCGTTCACCTATCTTGAAATTATCAAATTAAAAAAGAAAATAATAATTTATAAGTTTTTGAATTAAAAATCGAAAAACTTTTTCACTTATAAGTTTTCATGTGTGCATATATTATTATTTTGTTTTTTAATTCAATGTTTAATTTCAAGATAAATGAATGAGAACAGCTTAAAATATGTGGTTATGTTAGAAAACCATATAGACATACTCGCAGAAGCTGAGAATTGGATGAAATAGTGAATACGAATTGAAGTAAAGAAACAAATAAATACATAAAAGTAATATGGTTATACATTTAAAATACATAAAATATATAAACATCTATATAAAAAACTTTAAAAAATACATAAATACGTAAAGATACATATAAATACGTAATACATAGAAAAAACACATAAAATATGTAAGATACATAAAAATACATAAACATCTATATAAAAAACTTTAAAAATACATAAATACATAAAAAATAACACATAAAAGATGTAAAATACTTTAAAATTTTCATATAAATACGTAAAAAATACGGTTATACATTTAAAATATATAAAAATCTGTAAACATATACATATAAAAGCTTAAAAAAATACATAAATACGTAAAAATACATATAAATACATAAAAAATATGTTTATACATTATATACAAATTTTGACGAAATATGCAGAAAAGTCCTATTATTTTGCAAAAATTAAAGATATGGTCCCATGACCTGCTCAAAAGGTCAAAATGTCTAAAGTGAACAAATTAATCGGTTTTTTGAAATCTTTTATTCAAAAGGTTAAATATTTAGAACTTTTATGTTAAAAAAACATTAAGACTTTATTAAAAAAAATCCCAGCACATTGAGATTTTTTTGGAGATTTCTCATACTTTTTAGTGTAATATAATAGTGTTTTTGGAGTCTATTGTACCATTTTTATTTGTTGAGTTTGATACTCTAACAACATATTTGATCCAAATGAGTTGATTCTTTTTTTCATTCATCTTGTTTTCATGTTAACTTAATGTTGGAACATTCGTCTTGTTGATATAGCATTAAAAACGTTAAGATAAATTGACTTTATATTGAATTTATTGGTGATGGTAAAGTTCAAGTTGCCTTCATAAGAAGTGTTGGTTTGCTAGAAATCCCCTTTGATAATATTTCTCAATCTTTTTATATTAAATAATTGTTACTTACTATGAAACTTCTAGAGGTATAGTGGTTAGTGACAAGAGATTTTATTTGAATTTAATACATATTCTTTTTCATTTAGAATCCCACAACCTAAATGAACAATGAACATATCATCTTCGCCATTGTTGTATCTAACTAACAATCTCCAATGTTCATTTTTTTGCCACGCATGTCTATAACCATTAATTAATGCATAGTTTTGTAAGCATTATTTCAATTGACTCGAAGATTCAAATCTCATTCCTAAAAATGGTTTCATTAACTTCCAATGTTGGTTAGTATCATGGAAAGGAAAAACATGTTTTTTAGAATTTCCATGATCAATAACTACATTAGATTCAACTAAGTACATCTTCCTTGGCTTCACCACCAGGACGAAGTTTAATTAAAAATTTACCATTCATTGTGTTGCTAAAAGATTGGATTTACCTCATCTTGAAGAACATGCTCGCAGGAAATATCTTTTGCTGAAATTGAATACTCTGCCTCGTCGACTTCTTCAGACAATATAGCCATCTCATTAGCCTTTATGGTACTACTTCATCACTAATCCGATCAAATAGAAGCTCATTAAACCAATCCACATAAATTGACTTCGTATTTCCAATTGTATAATTGTAGTCAACAAATTGAATATAATAGCATCATCTTCCAACTAGCCATGGCCTAAGGCCCAAACTTGGTTAGTGAACCACATAGATTTCTATTATAGACTCACAACTGTTTGATACTATTTCCCATGAATGATTATGATTTCATTAATCATAATATATACAAATACAATGGGCTACAATGGGCTAAGCATACATGCTAAATACATAATGCACTATATACACTAATACACACCCATAGTTTGAGCGGGAAGTCTACAGCAAACGCTCAAACTGGATCTAAAATCAGAGATTAAAGAAGTTGGTAGCCCTTTCGTGAAGATATCTGTGTACTGAAGAGAAGAGGGAAAGTGGAGAAGTCTTATATGACCGATTGCAACCTTATCACATATGAAGTGAATGTCAATCTCAATATGCTTTGTACGTTGATGTTGCACCGTATTGATGGCTAAGTATACCACACTTACATTGTCACAATGCACAATAGTTGCTTTGCTGAGAGGAGAATGAAGTTCATGTAAGAGCTGCGAAGCCAACATGTATCTGCAACAACATTTGCAACACCGCGGTATTCAGCTTCAGTACTTGATCTAGATACGGTAGATTGACGCTTTGACGACCATGACAACAAATTGTCATCTAGAAAGAAAAACACAGTAACCACTCATAAACTGTCGTGTGGCTTGTCATCCACCTCGGTCAGTGTCTAAATAAGCAATGATGCTCGATGTGGTGGAACAATGTAACTAAAGACCATGATCCAAAGTTACCTTGACGTATCGAAGGATCCGTTTAAGGGTATGTAAGTGAGGTTCTCTGGAATCACGCTCTGATACAATGTTTGATGTTATTTTCCCATGAATGATTATGATTTTATTAATTAGAATATATACAAATACATTGGGTTACAACGGGCTAAATATACACGCTAAATACATAATACAATATTTATAATAGCCGGTGCACGACAAACAACCTAGAAACGTACTCCAATCGGTAGATGGTGACATATTTGGGACTTTATGTTTTAAGTTACCCCAATTTGATATTCAATGATCAACAAAATGGACACTTTGATAACTAATTTTATCAATAACCGTATAAATTATCAAAGTTGATACAAAGTAATAAATATTATTTTATCATAGTGTTTATATTTATTATAATATTTTATAGTAGTTTAGTTTTTTTAAAAAAAAAAAAAAATATTATTTCGTATTAACGAAATGATTAAAATTTTCTTTTCTTAACAAAACATGGAATGATATGTATATATATTACAGGATAATATCGAATTTATATATGGTTGGTTATGCGTTTAAATAATGTCTAACTTTGCGTGCTAATAATTACCACCACCATCGCCGTTACCAATTACCATCACCAAGCAACAATCATCTCTTCCAGTCCACACACCGACCATCTACAACCACCACGCACCACCTTCTGACCTACATACAACTACTTTACAATCAATCACACACACACACACCCAAACTTTACAGGGATACACCACACAATTCTCCTACAGGAAGTCCCAAAAATGGCCAACTTGTATGTCCAAGCGGTGCCGCCGACGGATCTCAACAGAAATACCGAGTGGTTCATGTACCCCGGCGTTTGGACCACCTACATACTCATCCTATTCTTTGCTTGGCTCGTCGTTCTCTCCGTCTCCGGCTGTTCTCCTGGCATGGCCTGGACCACTGTTAATCTCTGTCACGCTCTGGTATACTTCTTATTTCATTTGTTCTGATTTCATTTCATATGTTTCCGATTTTCATTTTAGTTCAACATGCCGACATGCTTGATCACCTTGTTATGATCGCGGTAGAGTCAATTTGCTTTAATTTTGTTTGTATTGATGGAATTATGATGTTACTCTATCTGATTTTAGGGTTTTGAAGTATGAACATTCTGTGCAGTTTGCTTGATCTGTGTTGATGATTGTTTTATTAGTTATAACTAAAGTTCATGCTATGACGAATTTAGATCTATACTTGTAATCGCAAAAAGTGGAGATAGAAGAAGATAACTAGAGTTGATTCGTGCTTTCTACGTGTTGCAAGTAAATCCTTTGGTATTGAAAGATCTGCAACATCTACTTAGGGTTTGAGTTCTATGATAAGCTGTTCAGAGCTGATACAGATGAAACTGGTTTGAGCTTGAACTATTGTTATGAGTTGTCACTCTTACTTGTATGAGAATCACCATAAGTTATCTTTTGGGAGGAATTGGGTGCTACTGTGGGAGGTATACTGGAGCTTATTGATGAGACCCTGCACTCATGCTTATATGCCATTATATATATGATATATCAAAGGCATATGTATTTGTTGTTCCTTTGTTCTCAATAGGTGTATTTGTCACCAAAAAAGCTACATTTTCTTAAGACCAACCAACCTAGTCATCATGCTCCAATCTCCATCATATGTTGCTTGCATATGCATGGAATTTTGTTTGTATCTAGATAAACTTAAGTGCTAATCTTTGTTTTTCTATTAGGTTACATATCACTTCTTTCACTGGAAGAAAGGAACACCTTTTGCTGATGACCAAGGTATCTACAACAGGTTGACATGGTGGGAGCAAATTGACAGTGGCAAGCAGCTCACCCGCAACAGGAAGTTTCTTACTGTTGTGCCTGTAGTGCTGTAAGTTCTCTCAGTTTCTTTTAAGCCTGTAATCAGGGCCTTAAAGCTCATAAGTCATATCACCATGATTATGTTTTGGTATTATTGAATGTTGAATTTTGTTAGAGTGCAGACTCTGCTCTATTGAATTTTTCCACATTAGGTGTTTTATGTATTAAGTGCTGAATGGACAAACACTGTTTCTTGTTTAAGACAGAATGAATCTTCATTGAGCGTAGATGACCATTTCACCCTTCTGTTTAGGATCAAATCAAAAGAAGTGAGGGTGAAGGGTAAATAGGTAAAAAGGAGTTCTGAATGGATGTGACTCAACCTATTAAGACCTTCCGTATGTATTAAGTAAAAAAGAAACACCTCTGTATATCTGTCCCATTAAGTCCATCAAGTCAAAAAGAAAACTGTCCAGTGTGTTGTGTCATGTGTGCATATGATCTGTTTCTTTTCTAGACTGAATAACCCTTCTAAATAAGACCATTTTACATAAAACAAATTTCACAATATCCATCAGGAATTAAGTAAATAAGAAACAACCATGTATAGCTGTCCAAATTGAGAACTTAACCCATTAAGCCTATAAATTCAACAAGAAAAACAATCACTTGAATTATTTTAAGATCATTTGTTGTGTGAATAAATGTGATCATTTTTTTTTATTGTGCAGATACTTGATAGCATCACACACAACCGATTATCAGAACCCAATGCTGTTCTTGAACACAATAGCAGTTTTTGTGTTGGTGATTGCCAAATTCCCACATATGCATAAAGTCAGGATTTTTGGAATCAATGCTGAAGAGTGAATCATGTTATCTTTTTAAAAAAAGGATACTAGTTCAGTTCTATCCGTGGATATATATGTGCATCTTTAATTTTGACATATCATGACAATTAAAAAGGTTTGGAACTGGATAAAAAAAAGGTATATTAACTTTTTTGTTATATTTTTTTTTTCTCTTTGTGTCTTGTGGATGATCCAAAAACTAGAAAAAAAAAGTACTTTTCTTGTGTCTTTTGGTGGTTGATGTGTAATGCTGAGTGTAACATCTCTTGTAGGGTTGTTTGGAAATATTGTTTACTCAATTTTAAGAACAAATATTTTCTCAAAATGTTGTGGAAAGTGCCATATTTCTCAAATTACAACATTAATGCAAAATGCTAAATAAATTCTGATAAAAATCAATCAGTATTATAGACAACTAATAGAGTAGTGTCTACTATTCACATGAATGATTTAATTACTCTCCAAGTGACTTTCCTTGTGTTATCTTCTCTATTTACCACGGATGTGAGTTTCATATGTCCAAAATAGTACCATAGTTTGTATTAGCGAGTCACAAAAAAGAAAAAAAGAAAAAAGGATCAAGGAACGAAGTATTTGGACCATAGTATCCCCAAAATAGTACTAGTGAGTCACAAACGAGTTATTTATATGGATCAAGGAACAAATGAGCCTATTAAAATGGTTGGATAAAAAAAATAACTTTAGATTTGAGTTGCAAAAGTCTAAAAAACAATAGTGTGCAGTTGGTTATTACAAAATACGGAAGTTTGAGGGACATTTAAGTAAAAGCAGAATTCTCGTTTCCGTTTACAATGTTAACGGTTGTAACGGAGAAGATTTCAAAAACAATCCTTCTTGCCCCAAAATTACATTTTACGAACACACAGTGAATCAATGAATTCACTGCCATTTTTCTCGAAAGAAGACAGTCCATGCACCGACGATGACTCGATTCACCTGAGTCAATCGTCATCATCGCTGGAAATTCATCAAAATCATGAATCCCGAAGGTAAGACATTGAATGTAACTTTTCACCATCTTTCGTCTCATTTAATGATATTCCGACATTTTTTTTCTCACAGATTTAAATAAATTAATAACGATTGAACACAGATTTCTATCCATAAATGTATTAATCGTTGATGAAACTTCACTATTTTATGAATTTCGACAAAATTTCTGTAAACCTTAATTTCATGTGAATCTGTATTATTCAAATTGAAGGAATAATTCATATGTTAATATGAATCAAGAAATTTCAGTCTAAATCAAGAAATTTCAGTCTAAGCTCTCATTGTGGAAGGCTAAATCATTATCGTTTGGAGGAAGGCTCACACTAATTAAATCGGTTCTAGGAAATCTGCCTATCTATTTCTTGTCCTTATTTCGTGCTCCTATAGGTGTTATAAAGGAACTGGAAAAGATAAGACGTTCCTTCCTATGGGGAGGGGGCGAAGATAAAAGGAAAATTCATTGGGTTTCCTGGGACAAAGTCCTCGCAGCCAAAGAAGAAGGAGGACTTGGAGTGGGATCCATTCAAGCCTTAAATATTGGTTTGCTTGTAAAATGGTGGTGGAGGTTGAACAATGAACCTAACTCGCTGTGGGCTAAAGTAATCACCGGCATTCACAACTTAGTGAACAAACCGATTGAGTATCTATCCGTACAAAGATATGGTGGTGTTTGGAATAATATTGCCAGCATTAGAAAGTTCCTGGGGGGGCTTGGGATTGCAATACATGATCTATTCAACATTAAAATCATGTCAGGGCATAATACCCTGTTTTGGTATGACCATAGGATTGGCTCTAGCAACCTAAAAACGAGATATCCTGACCTATTCGATTTGGAATCAAAGAAAAGGTGCACTGTTGCGGATAGGATTGGTGATCGGAATCAAAACTGGAAGTGGAGATCCAAGCCTGCGGCTCGGGGGTTGGATTCTGAAGTTCTCCGTCTAAGCAATGAAGTCGCTAATATTCAATTAAACTCGGGACTGGATAAATGGAGATGCAAACTTTCATCAGATGGCAAGTTCTCTGTGGCCGTCATCCGTCAACTTGTTGATAAGCTGAAAACCGGCAACCTAGTTGTTCCGAAGATTATTTGGAACAAAATTGTTTCCATTAAGGTGCTTTGTCTGGTATGGAGAGCTGCACAACAACGTATACCAACTGCTATGGCCTTGGAATGCAGGGGTATTTTGGTCAACTCGCAAATATGCAGTTCATGTATTGGGAACTCTGAATGCGCAGACCATGTGCTGATCAATTGTCCGTTTGCGGTCAACATTAGAAGCTGCATCTGGAGATGGTGTGGAGTTGCTGGCGATCATGAGTCCATACAAACAATCTGTGAACTGATAGATTTTGCAAGCAAGTGGGGGAGGAATAAGAAGGAAAGGAAACGGTTCGTTGTAATATGTTATGGCATGATTTGGAACTTATGGAGATTCATGAACAAAAGGCTATTCCATTGTGAGAGTACTTCAGTCCAAAATGGTGTGGAGTGTATTAAGGCCATGACATTCGTTTGGGTAAAACATAGAAGTAGAAATGGTATGTGTAGGTGGGAGGATTGGGGAATGTCTCCATTTTATGATGTATAATTCTGCTCTTACTTGTATGTCTTTTCATTGGTCTCTCTTCTAGTTTCTTGCTAGGAGAGAGTTCCTTTCTTTAATAAATTATTTGCCGTTTCCAAAAAAATATGAATCTAAATCATATTGCAAGAATAAAATTAGTCGTGGATCATCAAATAACAACAAATATGGAAGGAATAATTTCAATAAAATTAATCTAAAAAAATTCAAATCGTTTTCTATAAACAATAGCTTGTTGTGAATCTACTTCTATTATAATTATAATAATTAAATCCTCCTTAATAAATGAAGGTTTTTTTGCCATATGTCAATTTCTCATTAATTTTGACACTTGTCATTTTGTGGTATTTTTGAAATAAATATTATCCACTTGTCAATTTTTGGTTTGTTCCAATTTTTAAAATTAAAGTCATATACTTATATATGTAAAGTATTAAATATGATATATATGATATATTAAATTGCAATAAATATGTATCTTCCTTAATTTAAAGTTATATATTAAAAAATATTTTTCGTTTACACTTTAATGTTTAATTTTTTTTTTAAATCAACCCGTGTAATACACAGGTTTCACACCTAGTAAATAAATAAATAAAGATACTTTTGCCATATGTCACATTCTCATTCATTTTGCCACATGTAATTTTGTTGTAATTTTAAATTAATTTTTATTTCACATGTCATTTTATTGTTTTTCCATTTTATTAAATTCCACATAATATTAAATGTAATAATAAATGCATATCAATTTCATTTATAAACTTTCCTTCTAATTTCAAAATTACGAAGTTAAAGTTTTATTAATTTCTGTTAATTATTTATCTAGATTATTTCTATAAATTTAGAAAAGAAAAAAAAACACTTGAATTTTTATAATTCAATATTTTTTTTTTCATTTTTCTTATAGATTCAAACTTCTTAAATGTTTAGAATTTTATATTTAGTTTTTATTTTAAATAAACTCATGTAATACATGAGTCTCACACCTAGTTAATATGGTACGAATGTTACATGTATAATTTCTATAAACGAATACTAATTGGTTTTCCAGATCGAAAATGTTCATTCTAAACATTAGTTTTTATTTATTTATTTATTTATTAGGATAAATTATACCGTTCGTCCTTCGTAAACATGTCAAAAAGCGTGTTTAGTCCTTATATTCAAAAATTAACTTGGACCGTCCCTCTATTTGTGTTTCTTTACACGCTTAGTCCCTATTGACATGAATTGACTTTTTTACCCTTAATAATTTAATTTTTCATTTAATTTAGTTTATTTATCAGTTTTAAATTATATATATATATATATATATATATATATATATATATATATATATATATATATATATATATATATATATATATATATATATATATATATATATATATATATATATATCCCTACCCATCTATTTTCATTTCCCCATCTCAAGATTTTCCATAAACCACCACATATAACCGCCAACACCTCCGGAATCACCACCTAACGCCAGCACCTCCAACACCACCGCTTATCACCGCCAGCACCTCCGCACCACCACCTACCATCCCACCATCTCAGTGGGTCCCACCACCTCACATACTCTCCTTCTTTTCACCCTCTGTTTCCCTTCTCTTATTCCGTCACCACCACCTTGTACCTATTCCGACAATACCACCGTATACCTATTCCGACACCACCAATCACCTCTAGACCACAATCCATTAATATATCTTAAATTTTATTTGAAACCCTCTTAGATTCGAACCTAGAGCTTTGTTTAATATGGTGGTATGGTAGCTTCACATGAGTTCTAGCCCTAGAGCTCCAGTAAACGCATACATATCAAAATTGGTGCTGAGCTCCACACCATGAATTCCGAAATTGAAATCAATGATGAGAGAAAGAAATGGAAAACCACTCCTTGCATCTTTATGAGTTTGAAGTCTGGGAATTGATAAAACAAACAGAAAATAAAGAAAGAAACTATCGTTTAGATTTTATCATATCTGAAAGATTTGTACTTGGTGCCGATTTGAACAAATTTAAAATGGTCTTCAACCCTTCTTCCCTCTGTAACCATGTCGCCGGAGATACTGGCCACCTCTGCCTCCGATTCGAACAAAGAAGAAAGAAAGAGTTTGAAAATTCTTGATTGAGACTTGAGAAGAAATAGAAAGCGATCGAAGGTTCTACATTTGGGGGTGTCTTGATGCTCGCAGGAAGAGATGGAATCGTTCAGGCGATGTTCCTCCGCAAAAGATGAATCCGATGAAGTGATGGTGGGGTTTAGTAACCTGGAAACGAAGGAAGTAGAAAAAATGTGGAAGGAAAGGGGGAAAGGGAACGGGGAGGTTGGGTTAGGGTATTTAATTTCTTTTTCTTTTTTATTTAATATAAAATAATTTATGATTAATGTAATAATAAAATATTAAGAGCAATATAGTCATTTTATAGTTGGAAAGGGATACAATGTACAAATTTAAATTAATGAGGGATGAAGTGTGTAGGCTCTAAAATAATAAGGGACGGTCCAAATTATTTTTTGAAAATAGAGACTAAACACGCTTTCTGACGTGTACGAGGGACGAATGGTGTAATTTACCCTATTTATTATTATTATTATTTTGAAAAAAATAGTTTGAAACTACTTTTTTATCACTTATGTTTATTCCTTTATATATTTTGTTTACCAGACTATTTTCATATGATCCAATTCATATTTAACTTAATTTGTTATTCAAAAATATAAAAACAAGAAAAGAAGAAGGAAAATAAAGATAATAAAAAATAATGAAATTGTCGAAAAATGTGAAAGATGTTAAACCAACAAGTAGAAGTAGAAAAGAAATGAAGATATAGAGAATAAAACAACACGTTAGAACTTTACAATGTGGTATAATTTAAAATTTACATTGTGGATATGTATTTAAGAGATAATATTAGAACTTTACAATGTGGTATAATTTAAAATTCACATTGTGAATATGTATTTAAGAGATCATATTTATAATGGTGCTTCACATGGTGAATTATTAAAGAGTAAATCAACATTATAGATCATATTACTATAAATATCGATTTACATTGTGAATTCATATTATGGTATAATTTACATTTATTGTGTTATGAAATGCAAATTCACAGTGTGAATCTGTATCTCAAAGATCATATTTCTATAACGGTGCTTCGTATTTTGAATTCTTAAAGAGTCACATTGAAAATATTGATTCACATTACATTTTTATGTTGTAATATTGATTCACATTATGAATTTAAAAGTGTTTGTAAAAATTCACAGTGAATTGCATACCTTGGAACCATATTTGAATGCCTCATTTGCTTTCTTTCTAATGCTCTTGATTCTTTTATCACTGGCCCATCCTTTGTTTCTAATCCCTACTAGGTTGTGAATGTTGATAACATCATGTATCGGTGCTCTAAGTGTGTTCTCAATGTGAACTGATCTATTCAAATATGCCCTTGACGAAGTACATAAAAGAATATCATTATTACTCTCCTGAAGCTGCTTTATAAATTTATTCAACTCATCATCATTATTTATTATCTTGTTAAATGACAAACAAATAGTATCATATGCATCTTGAATCAAACAATCATTTTAATATGAAAAATATATGACGACATATTTAATGGAATTTCATCAAACTCTTCCATATTTAATATGAAAAATATACGACGACATAACACTTCGTCCTGGACAAAAGCATGCACTACAACAGATGGTATCATCCTTTGTACTAAATAAAACCTAAAAAATTACCATTAATAACCAAATGAACATCTGAATAAGAAACTCTATTTCATATCATTCAATAAAAATCATTAAAATCTTCATCCTCATTCCTTTTTTTATCAATCAACTTTTTTATATTCTTCTTATCTCTCAAAACATAAACTTCACTTACATCTTCAATAACTACAAAATATTGAATGCAAAAATGTAGAATTGTATAACTCTTTCTGTATTTCCAAGAAAATATTATGTGTATAAATTTCTAATCCATGTTTTTAATAGGTAAAAGAGTACTTAGCTTGGGGATGGTAGTTGTGCATTGATAATGTAACATCCAGTTTTGGGAAATTTCTAATTTCAGGATAACGGGTCGCAGTATGATCATGTAAATGTTTTGGGCTTCATGGGGTTAAAGTTTAGACCTTATTGGTCGTATATATTATTGGTAAAGTGAGTTAAGCTCTTGAATTGTGTTATGGAGCCAAATGGTAGAATGGGAAAGAAATATTTGAACTTATTGATTTGGTTCGATATTCATTAAGTCAAAAGTAAGTAGATAAAAGTGTGAGACTTATCAATACCTTCGCATGCATATAAAGATCACTAAAAACAGAGTTGAAATTAAGAAGTTATAACTTTTTGAAGCTGAAGTTGATTTTGGGAAAAACGAGTTCACCATGACGTGGTGAGGAGTTCTCCACGACGTGGAGCATTATTTCTAATTAATTTCTAATAATTAATAATTAATTTTTGATTAATTATTAATTAAATAATGTTATTTCTAATTAATATATTAATCACATAATATAGTAATAAATCATTTATTACTATTATTAATCATATTATAAATCAATAAATCAATATCTCTCTCCAAAATCACTCTAAACATTTACTATTTCTGAGGGTAATCAAAAAAGGATTTTGCTTCCATTTGTAGCTTCATAGTTGTGATCTTCAACAAACACATAAATATATAACCTTAAAGAACATCAAAGATTCTTGAACTTTGAAATCGCAGGGCATCTATTATTCTTAGAAGCAGTTCTCCCTTTTTTAACATCTGACAAGCTTTCATTTATATTTTCATTCTTGAAGGAATCTATGAAACCAAATATAGTACATATAGAATATCTAAGACTACTCATCATTATATTATATCTTTTTTGTATCAACTTATCATAACGACCAAGTCTAAAAGACTCAATGTTGGAATGTTCAAAATCAAAATTATTATGAGAGTTACTAGTACTTGAATGAATAATTTTCATACTGGAAGTTGAAAGATCATGAACTACAAAAGCAAAAAAAATATGTTTTTATTACATTATATAGAAAATATGAAATTACATTAAGAAAAATATCAAAAACTAACAAAATGAAGTGAGTTTTTTTTTTTCGAAAAAAAAGTTCGTTTTTTATATATCAACATTGATCTCTATGGAAAGAGGACGAAAAATGTAGCCTAAAAAATTTTAAACGGAAAAAAGAAATGAGTTTTTATGTAAGGAGGTGAATTTTTTGGTATAATCTGATATATGTGCGTCCAATATACCAGTGTACATCTATTTCTTTGGCCGTTGATCATTATGATTTCCGACGCTCACAAATTGTTCCTTGTTTATATATATATATATATATATATATATATATATATATATATATATATATATATATATATATATATATATATATATATATATATATATATATATATATATATATATATATATATATATTAGATTGTATTTTTCTAGATATCCTTTTCATTCCTGTTCTACACCAACATAGCTTTGTAACCTTTTTCAATATTAAGATTAATTATTAATCTAGTGTTCATTCGAAGTGGTTTTTTCCTAATTTCGAGTTTTTCAACTATAAATCCAGTGTTCCTTTGATTCGTTATTATGTTTTGATCTTTACATATACATATTTTTTTTTTTTTTTTTTTTTTTTTGTAGTTTTAAAATTTCGGTTAAGTGAAGATTCAAACACAAAACCGGATCGATAGGAATTAGGACGATTGATGGAACGTGTGTTGGTTATTTTAGTTACTGTTGACACAACCTGATTGCAACTAAACAAAAAAAAAACGATCATAACAATGATATGTCAATAATAAATATTTGAAAAGGACAAAATAAATCATTTATGAAGGTTGAGGAGTTGAGGTGATGATTCAAGTTATTGTTGGGGGCCTTTTTTGTAAGATCCTTTTCATTGCCATGGCCCAATCCACTAATATGGAATCACGAGCCGAATGCCAATCTTTTTTCCTTTTCATTTTCTAATTTGACACCATTTATGTGGTTTAGAATCATCACAAAAACAATGAACTAATAATGCTTGAACCATGGAATTACATTTTCAAATGTGTTGGGTCTTCCCTTACATTCTCTCTTTCTAGTTACCTCAAAACAAATATATTATTTATTAGCAAATTTACATAATTAAGGGTACATTTCTATAGCCTAAAAACCATGACATTTTCTTGATATTACAAGAAACGGAAACTTAATCCAAAAACATGTAAATTAAGAACAACGAAAGCAATATAAACTGAGTTATCAAGAGTTTTTATACAAATATATAGAACTTACTTAAAGACAATGCTTGTGTAATAGAAACCAATTGTTTGAGAATTAATTTGTCATAAAATCCATGCAAATAGTTCCTTTACACATTAACTAGTTTAACATTAAGTCTTCCAGCCAAAAGACATGTAGGATTTGAACTTATAATTTAATATTAAGGCATGTTTGGGTTGTGGATTCTAATATAAATAGAATTCAAGATTGTATTTCATGGCTTGTTTAGTTGTCAAACTGACACATTTTAGTTTAATGGAATCCTTCAAGTGTCATGTTTAATGGATAAACTTATAATAATGATAAAACCTTAAAGCTAAAAGTTATCAAAAATTACTCGAATAGCTTTTAAAGGTGCTATTATACATACCTCATTCACTTACAAAAATTGTCAAATTATAGGGATACATATATTACTTTACACAAAGGGGGTATACGAAACAATTTGAAGGTACTAATTATATAAAGAAATACATTTGTAAATTAGGATTTTTTTTGTTTAAAAATGAAAACTTTAGGGTATATTTGGTAAACTAGTTGGAAGTTGAAAACATAAAGTTGTATGTAAGTTTTATTTGTGGAAAATTAATGTTTGTAAAAAATAGTTGAAAAATATAAAATGACATAAAACACAAAGCAAAAAACTATATAAAAAAAAACTAATCAAATTAACTTTTTGTTTAAAATAAAAATTTTAAACTCATAATCATGTAAAATTTTAACTTTGATTTTTCTTTTTTTAAATCTAAAAAACTGAAAAAAAAAAGATTGTAAAAATACCATTAAAAAAAATAATACAAACAAAATTTTAAAACTAATCAATTTCAATCATAGATTTTATATTTTCTACTGGCCAATTGAATGCACTGAATGTTGTCCCCTTAATTGATTTTCTTCTCATATAATGTAACATGTTAAACAAAGAATCAACAAAAGAACCTTCATTCCAGATTTCAAAAAAGGCCGAAACTATTACCATCAAATATCAACACAAAACGTGAAACATTACATCAATTACATTACAGGAAATTATAAAAAAGAAACCACCATCTTTTCATCTACACTTCCTATGTTTACACATATTTTTCGTTTAATATTCAACAACCATTATATATTGAAAAAAATAACATAGTATTTAACTTGGAAAAATACCACGTCTATTATTTTTCCAAATTAAAAACTGTGTGTGTATATATATATATATATATATATATATATATATATATATATATATATATATATATATATATATATATATATATATGCCTTCACAATCAACTGTTTCACATGACTAGTAATATATTTATAAAACTGCCAGCTCTTCTCTTTGTTATAATTTCTTTAGGGTATATGTTGTAACCATAACATGTTCCTAGAGTATCTGTATATTTTTTTAATTTGATAGATATAATATAGTATATATAATCCATTGAGTATCTAGATCTTGTTTTAATCTTGATGCTATTATATATAACATGTAGTATATATATATATATATATATATATATATATATATATATATATATATATATATATATATATATATATATGTAGTATATATGTGTTTAATTAATTAATTAATTAATATAATCCATGGAAAGTGGAAAAATCTGATCTGGGTTCCTTTGAGACCATGATCATAGAGAAAGACCATAGCCGAGCACCTTCCTCTGGATCGCATGCTAGTTTTGATGCTGATGCTTCGTTGCAGTCTACAAAGTATTTCCCACTCACATTTCTGAGTCTTGGGTCAGTTGCAACATAGCATGTGGTCGCCGCCGCCTATTTCAGAAAATTATTCATGTATGCTATATCATATCAGTCATTATAAACTAATTAAGTAAAATCAACCATAAATTAATCCAAATTAACTAGACTGAAATCAGTTATCATAAACTAACTTTTTAATAATGCGTAATTAATAGGTTTTCTATTAATGACAATACGTACGGATTACCATTTTTATCAAAATACGCAAAATACCTTATGTTTGTATAGTTTGTAAGTGTGTACTAAATAAAAGTTAACATTTTGTTGGGGTTTTCATAAATCTATCGTCATGCTAATTACCAATGATTACATAAAATATGTTCTATTCCTTATAGAAGATTGATTTTTCTTTTTCTTTTTTTTTTTTAAAAAAAAAACATACTTAAACTTAACTAAAATTGGTTAGGTTGATTTTCCTTTTTAGAAAAAAAAATGTAATTAATTAAACCGAACTGAAACTGGTTGCATTAATTTTTCTTTTTATAAAATAAACGTATTTAAACCGAAGTGAAACAGTTTTTTATACATATATACAGTACACACATGTATATAATTATAGATCGTGTTGCAGTTATATTAATTTTAGATGGATGTGCAAGAGACAGAGATATATATATTACCTGAGGAATGGTTTTTAACAGCTTTGAAGCCAGAAAAAATACGAGATCTGCATGTTTAAGAATTCATATATATTTATAAAGTAACAAAAATAGAAGATTTATCAAACTTTACACCACTTCAGAATTAATTATTTTGTTGTTTTATTTGCTATTTTAATCTTATAAGTTACCTGTTACAAAGCCTTTGTGATCTCTTGTTAGCTCCGTTCTCACGATCCCAGGATGCACACAGTTTACAGTCACGTTCGCCTCCATTTGCTAATTAAAAAGTAAAATAAAAAATGAGATTTTACAATCTTCATAAAAGATCTTAACAAGAAATTTTTAATGTGATTTACATGGAAAAGATATGAAAAAGATGAGAGATGGTTTGAACAAGATAACATATATAAACATAGGAACACACGTGATGTGATGTTTATGTCCAGCAGGAAGAAGAAGAAGTAGAAATAGAAAAGAACAAGTTTCGTCTTTTAATCAATAAAATAATTTTATATTCTTCAATTGGAAATATATATATATATATATATATATATATATATATATATATATATAATCATCATGATCATGTAATGATACCTTGAGTCTCCGAGCAAGTTCCTTGGTATGCAAAACGTTAGCGAGCTTCGAGATTGCATATGCACGTGTTGCATCGTACTGACTGCATACACAAGAGACAAATATGCAGAGAACAAGTCAAAACCAATATTATATATAATCTCATATGCATAACAGGTTGATTAATTGAATATTCAATTACAAGGTAATTGCATTCGAATCTATACGATCGTGAATATGAATTATACTTTCCAACTAATTAATAACATTAAAGCAATTGATTTTGAGTTTGAGAATCATTGTCAACACAATTAGGTATTTTTTGTTTCTTTGTGAGATCGATCGTTTTGTTTCTAGATGCTTTTTTGTTTTTTTCTCCAAGAAATCTCAACAATTTATGTGGAACGCAGCAATTAAAGCGTGGAATTTGCCAAGAATATTTGAGAATCGTCTGCAATCAAACAAAAGTAGACAAAATCTGGGCATTAATTAGATAAATATCCCGTTTAGAGTTAATCGTTTTCTTCTCGATTTTCCCCGAGCTCGAGTCGATTTGTGTGATTTTTAAATAACTTCCGAATCAGTACCTTTTATCTCGAGTGATTCGACCAAGAGAACGAATCAAGTCGCCGGAAAACCAGGTATGGATGCCGGAAGATACGTTCACGATACGACCTTGTACGCCGGTTATGTTTGCCGTCTCTATCATATTCTTCATCAACAGTTCCGTTAACAAAAAATGACCTAATTCAGATTAAAACAATCAATATGTACACATAAAATAATCACACTTTCACTGTGCATACTGATAATTGATTATTGTTATTTTGCAGAAAACTAACCTAGATAATTCGTTGCAAAAGTCATCTCCATCCCGTCTTCCGATATACAGTGATTCTGAGAAAATTTTCCGGCGTTGTTACTGTGATAATTAAGAATATATTCATTCATGACTCAGTGTGAGGAATTAATAACTGAAACTGAAGGAATTAATGGTCGATCATATTACATGAGGAGATTAAGCGGAAGATTAAGAGCTTCAAAATCAGAAACAAAACTCCTGACGGAATGAAGCGAGCTAAGATCAAGAGTCATAATGATAATCTCCGAATCAGGAAACTCCGACAAGATACGAGCCTTATTCTCCTCGGCGGCCTTTAGATTCCGAGCAGGCATGATCAGACGAGCACCGCGCTTAGCCAGGACGCGAGCCGTCTCAGCTCCGATCCCGGACGTCGCACCTGATTATATCAGATTGACAAATTCAAATAAACAAAACCAAAAAATTAGATCAGATTAAAAAAACGAAAATGATTTTGCATCTCTCCACTGATAATACGACAATGATGACTATGCATGTGCATGAATATCAATACGATTATAGATTTGTAGGTCATGATTATTACCTGTGATGATGGCGGTGTAAGAGCATAAACGATGGCAGTTATCGGTGACTTGCTCGGCGGTGGATTTGGAACCGTAACCGCTTGCTCCGGCGCAGCCGATCAGATACTTAATCATCTCAATCATTTTTAATTTGTCGACTGTGAACTGAGAGTGCGCTGCAGCTGTATAGCATAGACTAGACACCACACCACAGACAGATGATTTGAAATTTTGCGGTTTGATGCTTGGTAGAGAGGAGAAGATAGGGGTGGTGGGGGCCGGTGAATATCGCAGAAGGTATCGGAATCGGAAGAAGAAGATGAGATGGTCCTGCTGTTGAGAGAGAGAGAGAGAGAGAGAGAGAGAGAGAGAGAGAGAGAGAGAGAGAGAGAGAGAATTGCATATTTGTCTTGTGATTAATATTATTTAATATAGACTTTAATTCAAAATTTCCGATTAAAAAAGTAATATAGAAATCAATATAATGCCCAAGGTTTTGTCATGATATGTTTACTTGTTTTTACGTTGTACAAAAGGTGATGTCATAATAGTTGAGTGCTTGCTAATTTCATAATATGTTAACATTTTTAACGGAAATGATGAGAATTAAAAAAGAAGATCGATAAGCTCTTGCAAGAAAACGGATTATTATATATAAAAATCATCCATATATGAATACTTTATTTTAATTACAAAATTTTAAAAAGAAAATGTTGAAAGTAACCACATTTGTCCATTCTACATGTTGAATTAATTTTTGTCAATATGTAATACACTTTCTAAAATCGTATCTTTTTACTTATTTTAACTAAGTATCATAAATAATACAGGTTAATTTTTTAAGAAAAGTTGTTATAAATAATCAACGAATTATTCTATCTGTTTATTATTAGTTATTCAACTTACTTTAATTTGTCTAATTTTAGGTTTCATTTTAGTCTCTTTATCTAGATATAGTCTTAACCTGTGTAAGTGATATTTTTTTAAGAATTTGGATTAAAATAATATCACATATGACTTGCCATTTTAGTTTGTTAACTCAATTAGGTTAGATTTGATTAAAAAGTAGAGGGTAACAATTCAGATAAGGGCTATAGCTCGGTTATTCTAATCAAGTTTTAATATAAATCATTTAAAAAGCACCACATAAGCCAGATAAAATGCTATAGTCAGTTAAAACTTAAAAGTGCCAAATTGAGAATATTTTGTAACGTTAATTATCTAACAGATACTCAAAAATAAATTGAACGATTAAAATAAATAAATAAAATAATTTGTTAATCATCTGTAATTTTTTCTTTCTTAAAGTTACGAGTATAACTTATAGTAAGAAAAACGTTCAATTGTGTTGTCCACGATATAAAATTACGACATTGTTTAATTTTGTGATAGCTTTGAGATGTATATTTTATATATATCTTCCAATTTTTCTGGCTAATTGTATCTCTATTTATTTTTTCCATTATTACTTTTGTTTTCTAATTGTTATTACATAAACAATTAATTGATTTTTGATTATATGAAGGTAGATTTTGACTTCGAGGGAAGTCAAAGATTCGTCCTTCCTTCCAATCCAACCGGCGAATTGCTCGATGCATTCAATTAACAAATTCACTATTAATTTAATAAGGTGTACCCCATTACTAATTCCATGTCTCCCCAAAATCTCTAATTACCTTTTAATTACCTTAATATCAATCATATTAAAATATTTTCTTTTCTTTTACTAGGTATAAGATTAGTGTATTTTATATTAAAATTTTAAGAAATAAAATGTAATTTTTTAAATAAAATATTTTAGTTATTATCAAGCAACGAATTAGAAGGCAAACGAGTAACAAGTTGCGTCGCTAAGTTCTTTTGTATAGTAAACTAAATGTTTTGAATACTACATCCATAAATATAGGTAGTAGGGAGGCTATGTGTAAGGAATGTGGGTCCTAGACCCACTTTTTTTTTTTTTAATTTATCTAAAATTTCTATAGAAATTTTTTAAGGACTTACCTTAAAAAATATTTAGGACCTACCTTACTAATAAATTTTTTTGAATTTACATAAAAAAATTAATGAACTATGTGGTTTTCTATTCTAGACTCGCCACTGGATATAGGGGATATAACATTGTTATGCATGATCCGTTGTACTTTACTAAGAAGTTTCACCGCATCCGATGCAAAGAAACCAAACATATCAAATGCAAATGGTATGAACTCATGTATTAAATGAGTTTATTTAAAAGTTAATTTAAATATGGAATTCTAAGCATTGTAAAATGAAGAACAAAAAAGACAATATAATGACATGTGAAATAAAAAATAATTTAAAATAATCACAAAATGATATATGACAAAATGAATAAATGTGACATGCGGCAAAAAGATATTTATTTATTAAAATAGATCATTATTATTATAGACGCCCTATATTACGTCCCGACTAACGTTATGTTACCTTTTTTCATTCAGACTATACATATGTTATTTTATTCGTTCTGACTATCTTTAAGTTATTTTTTTTCGTTCGGACTATCTATATGTTATTTATTCGTTCGGAATATCTATGTGTTATTTTCTCGTCTCGACTATCCATTTGTTATTTTTTTTGTTCGGACTATCCATGTGTTATTTTTTCGTTTGGACTATCATTGTGTTATTTTTTTCTTCGAACTATCTATATATTGATAAATATCTTTTACGAAAATCACAACAAAAGAATAAAATGGGATAATTTAAACAAAAAAGTAACACAATAATAGTCCGAACGGAAAAAATAGCACATAGATAGTTCGAACGAAAAAAATAACACAAAGTTAGTCCGAACGAAAAAATAACACAGGGATAGTCCAAATAAAAAAGGTAATACGTGGATGGTCGGAACGAAAAAAATAATACAAAGATATTC